>NW_017679886.1:3625-11373 GCF_001879085.1 Nicotiana attenuata | reverse complement strand
AATGGAGGGGATTGGTGGGCAAACATTCAGCATTGTACCCATGATCATCATAGACATATACCGAGCTTTAGAGAAGTGTCAACAAGGAGAAAAACACTTCGAATGTTGCAATTTACTACTTCAGCTCTGGCTCATGGAACATCTCCAAAAGGGCGAATACCGACAAGAAATTCGACGAAGGGATTGGGATGATCACATTGCTTTCCACCATCCAAAGCGAATGAATAACATCCCCGACATGTTCGCTCAGCCTGAGAATGCCAAAGGGTGGGTTGAGCTATTTGATAATCTGACCGAAGAACAGGTTCAATGGATGTTCGAGTGGTTTTTGACAGAGGAGTTCATCGCTCGATCCAGAGATGCACCTTTCCTGATACTAATTGGTCTAAGAGGAACATACCCTTACATCCCTCTTCGAGTTATGAGGCAAGCCGGTAGGAAGCAAGTCATACCCAGGGTCGACAAGATGAACCACTTTCGAGCTGACTTCCAAAACGATGATAGTCCCTACTAGTGCCAAGCCCAACACATGTGGCATTGCAAGATCGTAATGTGGAAAGACACCACTGAGCCAGACAGATATCATCTCGGTTGTACTCTCTTCTATTCGGGTTGGTTAGAAGATAATCATGATGGTCTGGGCTAGCCAGGGTTCGTTCGAGGTCACAGAATTATAGCTAAAAAGGCCGAGGCACAAGTCAAGTACAACCAGCTGTGCATAAGGATCCGTGAATGCGAGAGCGAGCACCGCGAGATACAAGAATCCAACCAGAAGCTGATTGAGGAATGGAAAGACATGGCTATCAACACCAACAAAAGGCTAGGATACTTGGAGCGAGGCATAGTAGAACTAGAAAGAAAGTTTCTCAAAAGAGTTGAAGATTGTCAAGAGGCTGAAGGGACCGAAGGTGGACATCTAGCGAGAGCTTACCTGTTGCTGGGACTTCGCGAGTTGGGGAAGATGTTCGACGAAGCCAAGGATGCCGAATCTGGGGAAGGTCCATCTGGGACCAAGTAGATAGGAGTTTATTTTTCGCTTCATAAATGTAATAAGGCCAATGGCCATTAATGACTTTTATTTCTTGTTTATTTAGTGTCAATTTGGGATTCGTCTTATTTTTATCAATAAAATGAGGCATTTAACATTCTAAGTTCTCCAAATCAATATGTCGCTAGGCCTACCTCGAGCACAACGAGGCTCCCAAATTAGGACACGCTTTATATTCCTGCACTATGTGTTTAAATATTGCAATACTTTTTATGATCCGCACTGACTTGGTTACCTTTTGTTTTTGTTTTTATTATTCCCCTCCCCAAAGGTTAGTTCGTGCACTCTGGCATCGTCATCTTATTCCACGAGATCCAAAGGCCCTTCCATACAGGCTGTAAGCAGAGGGGCATATCTCAAGAATTGGACCATCAGAACAACCAGAGCCCGATGAGCCTCGGGGTAGCCAGGCTAAAACAAGCATCATTCAAAATTTTTATTTTCTAAATGATTCTCTTTTCACATTTTTCAATTCCTGCAATAAGATTGTCGATGTTCAAAACAATTATTCAATTTATCAAAAGCATGTTTGATTTTTCCTATGATTTAATATTTATTGCTATCTCTCCTTACTTTACCAATACAGCATTACTATTACCTATCTTGATGAACCAATGACTGTGACATGCAATGAGACAACGCAACAAACAGATATTGATTCAGAAGAAGATGAGATACCCGAGGAAATTATCAAAGAAGCTGAGAACTTTGAGAATAGACCTAAGTCCAACCTGGACGAGACCGAAATTGTCAACCTGGGAGATTCAGAAAACATCAAGGAAACACGAATCGACATTGACCTATCGCCGTTAGAGAAGGAAGAGTATACAGAGTTTATGAAGGAATATGAGGACATATTCACCTGGTTGTATGATGACATGAGTGGTCTGAGTACGTCTATTGCGGCTTACAAACTGCCAACCGATCCTATGTGTCCACCGGTAAAGCAGAAGCTCAGAAAGTTCAAGCCTGATATGAGTTTGAAAATCAAGGAAGAAGTCAACAAGCAGATCAAAGCTAAGGTTCTCAGGGTAGTGGAATACCCGACATGGTTAGCCAACATCGTGCCAGTGCCGAAGAAGGATGGGAAGGTCAGAGTCTGTGTCGACTACCGGGATCTCAACCGGGCCAGTCTGAAAGACGACTTCCCTTTGCCAAATATACATATCCTGATCGACAATTGCGCCAAGCATGAGTTACAATCATTCGTAGAATACTTCGCTGGTTATCATCAGATCTTGATGGATGAGGAAGATGCTGAGAAAACGGCTTTCATTACGCCGTGGGGAGTGTACTGTTACAAGATGATGCCATTCGGCCTGAAGAATGCAGGGGCCACCTACATGAGGGCCATGACTACCATTTTCCATGATATAATACACAAGGAGATAGAGGTATATGTTGACAATGTTATTATCAAATCCAAGAATGACACTGAACACATGGAAGATCTGAGGAAGTTATTTAATAGATTGCGGAGGTACAACCTGAAACTAAACCCCGCAAAGTGTGCATTTGGGGTTCCTGCTGGAAAATTGCTTGGGTTTATTATGAGCCGTCGAGGAATAGAACTGGATCCATCAAAAGTCAAAGCCATTCAAGAACTACCACCGCCAAAGAACAAGAAGGACGTGATGAGTTTCTTGGGAAGGCTTAACTACATCAGCCGATTCATAGCACAGTCCACAGTTATCAGTGAGCCAATCTTTAAGATGTTGAAGAAGGACGCCGCTACCAAATAGACTGATAACTGCCAAAAGGCCTTCGACAAAATCAAGGAGTACCTGTCAACACCACCAATCTTAGTCCCTCCTGAGCCAGGTAGACCCCTATTACTCTACCTTGGAGTGTTAGATGGAGCTTTTGGCTACGTTCTGGGGCAGCATGATGAAACAAGGAGAAAGGAACAGGCCATTTATTATCTCCGTAAGAAGTTCACCACGTTTGAGGCCCGGTATTCTCTATTGGAACGCACCTGTTGTGCTTTGACTTGTGTAGCTCAGAAGCTGAGGCATTACATCTGTGCCTTTACTACATACCTCATATCGAGAATGGATCCCTTGAAGTACATCTTTTAGAAGCCCATGCCCACTGGTAAGCTAGCCAAGTGGCAAATCCTGTTGAGTGAGTTCGACATTGTTTACGTAACTCAGAAAGCGGTCAAGGGACAGGCACTGGTAGACCACCTTGCTGAAAACCCCGTGGATGGAGGATACGAACCCCTGAAAACGTATTTTCCTAATGGAGAGGTATCGTTAATAGGAGAAGACATTGCAGAATCCTATGACGGTTGGAGAATGTTCTTCGATGGAGTGGCAAACTTCAAGGGAGTTGGCATAGGAGCAGTCCTAATATCAGAAACCAATCAGCATTATCCAGTATCCGCCAAACTCAGGTTCCCGTGCACCAACAATATGGCTGAGTATGAAGCCTGCATCTTAGGGCTCAAGATGGCCATTGACATGAACGTGCAAAAGCTGCTAGTGATTGGAGATTCAAATTTGCTTATACACCAGGTACGAGGAGAATGGGCAACCAAGAATTCCAAGATACTCCTGTATCTGCATCATGTACAAGAATTGCGAAAGAGGTTCACGAAGACAGAATTCCAGCATGTTCCCAGAGTCCAGAATGAGTTCGCCGATGCATTGGCCACCCTATCATCTATGATACAGCATCCGGACAAGAATTTCATTGATCCCATTCCAGTGAAAATCCATAATCAGCCAGCTTATTGTGCCCATATTGAAGAAGAAGCAGACGGAAAGCCTTGGTTTCATGATATCCAGGGATATTTGGCAAATAGAGAGTACCCGAAGCTTGATAACCTTATTCAGAAACGCACACTTCGGAGATTGTCCAAAAACTTCTTTCACAACGGAGGAATCCTATATAGGAGGACTCCCGATTTAGGATTACTAAGATGTGTCGACGTAAAGGAAGCATCCAAGCTACTACAGGAAATTCATGCTGGGACCTGCGGTCCACATATGAACGGTTTTGTCTTAGCAAAGAAGATATTGCGGGCTGGTTACTTTTGGATGACTATAGAAACGGACGGCATCCAGTATGTCCGGGAATGCCACCGATGTCAAGTACATGCGGACATGATAAAGTTACCTCCGAACGAGCTTAATGCAACAAGCTCACCGTGGTCGTTTGCCGCCTGGGGAATGGACGTTATTGGGTCAATCGAGCCTGCCGCTTCCAACGGACACAGGTTCATCCTAGTAGCCATCGACTATATCACCAAATGGGTCGAAGCAGCATCTTACAAAGCAGTGACTAAGAAAGTCGTGGCAGATTTTGTCCGCGACCGCATTGTTTGTCGGTTCGGGATTCAAGAGTCAATCATTACTAATAACGGATCCAACCTCAACAACGACTTGATGAAAGCTATGTGTGAAACTTTCAAGATTAGACACAAGAATTCCACAGCCTACAGGCCTCAAATGAATGGAGCCAAAGAAGCCACCAACAAGAATATCAAGAAGATATTGAGGAAAATGATAGAAAAGCATAAACAGTGGCACGAGATGTTATCATTTGCTCTATTGAGATATAGCACCACAGTCTACAGATACACCGGGGCAACCCCCTATATGCTGGTTTATGGTACAGAGGTTGTCATTCCTGCTGAGGTAGAAATTCCTTCCCTAAGGATCATACAGGAAGCTGAGCTCGACGATGCATAATAGGTGAAGAGTCGTTATGAGCAACTAGCCCTTATAGAAGGAAAGAGAATGAATGCACTCTGCCATGGCCAACTTTACAAGAACAGAATGTCCAGAGCCTTCAACAAAAGAGTCAAGCCAAGACAGTTCACAGCGGGGCAGTTGGTGTTAGAGAAAAATTTTCCGCATCAGGACGAAGCCAAAGGGAAATTCTCTCCCAACTGGCAAGGCCCATACATGGTTCATAGGGTTCTGATAGGAGGGGCCGTTATACTTGCAAAAATGGACGGAGAAGTTTGGCCAAAGCCGATCAATTCAGATGCAGTCAAGCGTTACTATGTGTAATCTTTACGCTTTCCCGGGTAAAGAGGGGCAACTGTTGATACCCAATTTTTTCCTATATATTTTTTAATATGAAAAACACCTTCAATATAGCATATATGCATACATAAGCATGTCCAAGTGTTTTATTATTTTTTCGTAATTTTTAAAGGGTTAAATTGACTTATTTTCCCTTTTTTATTCATAAAATCCCCAATAATTATTTTCAAGATGATTATCTTGAACATTCTTCTATTGCATTTTTATATTTATGCCAAAATATGGCTAAGGTAATTTTTACATATTTTTATAATTATATTTAGTATTTTTTAAAGCTAAATTGCACATAATTGCAATATTAGCCTTTTTAAAGTTTAATTATGTTTTATATGCATAAAATTGGATCCTACATTTTAAAATTGTTAATTATGTATTATTAAACACATTAGTACTTTAAATTTATTTTCGGAAACTATTTGCTATTTTTTATAAATTAAAAAGTGAAAACTAGCTATTTAAATAACAGCCCCTTTTGTATTTCAATTATAGCCTAAATCAAACCCCAATTCCCAACCCAATTATACCCACCGGACCAATCCCAAACCCAATTTTATAACCCGACCAACCTACCCACTCTAATCTCGACCGTTGATCTCCTAGATCAACGGTCCCCATCACCCTTACCATTTTTTAAACCCAAACGACCCCCCTAACCTAAATCATTTCTCACCAGTCCGCCGCCCTTGAATCCCCTCTCCTCTCCAATTCTCTCTGAAACCTAAAGCTAACCCTAGCCGTCGCCACCCTTATCCCCTTCAATCCCCACTCAATCCATGGACTCCCATGGTTGTTTGAGCCGTATACCGGCCTCCTATGTCTCTTGGTGGCCCGCTTTTGTGATTTCATGGACAGGTCCTTTCTCAACATCTATCCATGGTCTTTTCCCGGCCATCCTCGGGTTTTCGAGTCAGATCCATGGATTTTCCGGCTAGATCGGTAACTTTTCGAAGTTTTCTTACTTTTTCTGGGTTCTCCGAAACCCTAGCCTTAAAGACCTTCGATTTTCTTTCAGATCTGTCTTAGATCTGTGTATCTCTTGAACCTCCTGGTGTTTCCTCAAAGGTTTTTCCGAATTTTCGAAGTGGCTCTTCGTCTTCAAAGATTAGGGTTCTCTTAACCTCTTTTAAAAGACTTCTCTTCCGATTTTCAATATTATCTTATGATTTTACAATGTTTAAGCGGTCCGCTTATGTTTTTTCTTCTACCTGGTTCATCTTGTTGAAAACACTAAGTGTTTTGGTTCTATCCGGGGTTCTGAAGCTGTCTTTGTTTATTTGTTTATACACCTCTTTTGATTGGGTTCTTTTTGGTTATATCCTTTTCCATTGTTTGCCTTGACTGATTCAGAGTCTTTACCATTTTTCTTTTACTCTACTATTATTAAAACCCTAATTTCCTAAAACTATTCTCACCTGTTACCGAGAGTTTTTTAAAAAAAAGACCTCCTTTACCTGTTGCTATGTGTTAGACTGTTTCCTTCATTTCTGGTTCTATGTGACTGCTTGACTTTGTTGACTACTATGCTTCGAGTAGGTTCTTTACTACTGAGCCCTAGCCTACTCCTGTTACTGCTGTATGTTTACATGGTTGCTTCTTTTGCCAATATGTTTGGCCTTGCATGTTCATTCTTCTTCTCTTATATGGCGAAGTGCAGAATCATGATTCTTTTTTAATTGATCTTGATTTCCTCAAGTCATGACCAATTGCAAATATTTTCTTATAAACCCCTGGTTTCACTTGTTTTGTTTAAATTGATTGATTCCCTTTATTTACAGTGATGTTTTACTTTGCTGAATCCTTTCCGAAAATTAAGTATATTTTGTACTTAGACTCAATTATTTACTCTATACTTTTTACTATCCCTTATATGGTAAAATCAATCTTTTTCAAACTGATTCTCTTTCCTGAATTATCCCTGTAGTATCCGTTTGGGCTGTAACTCCTTGATTAAGGGGAAGTACTTGTGTTAATTGATTATGATTGTGATTATTTCCATATTTGTGATAAACTTTTACTTGTTACCTTATTTTTCTACTTGTTTTTAAAGCTATAAATACCCTATTGTCTTCATTAACAAGATATGAACAATTGAGTTCAAAACACACACTTACACGTTCAAACTCTCTTTCTTTCTCTACTACTCGTGCTACTGCTTTGTCTGGCCGGCTGAAAGCCAAGGCTAGACTGTGGAATTCTGATTGCTTTACTTTTCTTTTCCTGCACTTTGCTTCTTCAACTGGTATGTCCCTAGTTTCAATTCTGAAACTCAAACCTATGTGTTCCCTTGTTGTCAATCACTGTCTCTTTCTGCAATGACTTAATGACTCATGCTGTTGCACTTTTGTTTACTGCTTTACTTAGCATGCTTAATATTCTGCCCTCTTTTGTTTGAATGTAATTAGTATGTTTACTTGTTCCGGTTTATGTCCTTCAACGAGCGTGTCTCCTAATGTACTTGATTCATGACTAATTATGTGTTTTAATTTGGACCCTCTGTGTCCCCAACCCCTACTTCCCTGGTTGAAACTCCTGAAACTGTACTGCTATTTGAACCTGTTCTGCATGTGTTGTTGTTGCTCCTATCCCCTTTCCCTTTCAAAAAACTATTTTTCACTAAGCAATCCTTCTGCTGTCTTTACAAACTT
>NW_017679886.1:0-2090 GCF_001879085.1 Nicotiana attenuata | reverse complement strand
ATTTCAAACATGAATGTTTTTCCAAGATTTGTTTTCCCACTAACTGACTCATCTGGAGTCCATAATCAAGCCTTTTCACGTATCTCGTGTAGGCTTATTAGAGGTTTCTGCCCCTTTTGTGTGTGAGCCTTGCTTGGGGACGCCTTGAGCTCCTTCTGAACATCGGATGCATGAAAGCTGGCTTTTCCCGCACTGCATGTTACTCTGTCTTAGCCATTAATATCTGGGTGTGGAGCACTGCTGGGACCCGCCTTGAGGTTCCGTTAGAACTCTAGGAACCTGAGACCTAGATATGAGGGAAGCTGGAACAGACTATTTTGCATTTGAGGTGGTTTAATTCGTAACTCAAGAGGAAAGTCAGAATCATGGGCTTCGTATAGTTTGTACGACCTCTTTATTTAGTTTCGTGTTTATGTAATTCAATCACAATGGTCCCTGTAATAATTTGTTAACAATACTACGGGGTGGACTAATGAAAAGGGATGGGATAAATATGCATGCAGATAATGGTTAAGGGGTAGAAAACATGTTTACTTAGGTTTTATAATCCTAACTAGCGCCATAGAAACTATTGCTTAGGTGTTCTGCATATGGATTAGAAATCCTGCTCTTAGGAAATTCCCTGGCGAATCCTGCCAATCATGGCGATTTAGAAATCGTGTTCTAGGAATTCTGCAGTCTATGGGCTCTTTATAACATGCATAATAGATATCATGTTCTAGGGATCCCTTTTTGCCATTTTGCTTAAAACGCTAGTTTATTTAATCACACTCATGAAAAAGGTAAGTAAAGTATAAATTTTCCATAACTGTGATGTTTTTCTAACAATCTTGCCACTAAGAAACAACATGCTCTTAGGGTAAAATAATCTCCAAACTGTTCTTAACAATTCTAATAACTACTTGGAATATTGCTTTACACCTTGGAAAGTGTAATGTCGAATATGACTTGTGCGCAAAATTTGAAGTCAATCGGACGTGATTTGATAGGTTTAAACATCGAAAGTAGAAGTTTGAAATTCTAAAGTTCATAAAGTTTGGATTGGAGGTCGATTCGTGGATTAAGCATTGTTTGATATGATTTGAGGCATCGAGCAAGTCCGTAATGTGTTTTGGGACTGGTTGGTATGATTGGTTCGGGTCCCGGGGGCCTCGGGTGTGTTTGGGGTTGTATCGCGCTCTTATTTGATGTTTCAACATCGTTTCTTTGGACATAAAGGGTACCATATTAAGCAAATGAGCTCCAAATTAAGTTTTTATTTTACCATTATATCCGTATTGTAATTACTGAGCCATAGCAAAAAGAATCATCGAATTTGGACATCGTATGAGGGAGTTATGCTCATTTCCGTGTTGAAAAGTATTGCTGGTTTCTGACGTGAAGATTTGTTCTTCGCGAACGCGAGAGAGGTTCCGCGAACCCGAAGAAGGATTTCTGGGTTGACCGGTCAATGCGAAAAATTGCCCTTCGCGAACGCGAAGGTATCCCGCTAAGGCGGTGAAGAAATATCGCCTAGACAGTGTTTTAAAACGAGAATTTTAGTATTTTGGGCATATCTTGAGTTCTAGAGCTCTGTTTGAGGTGATTTTTGTGGCGTTGTTCTCGTCTCTCATTCTTCTCCCGCTTCCTCAAGTCCCCGGCAGTGCAATCCGCTCTTGTCTTTGGTACATCTACTCCTTCAACATTTTTCTTCAAGGTAGCAGTGGACCATCAGTGACAATGTCCCATAGCTCATAGTCTTCTCCTATAATGTCATCTCTCATCCTGTTTTTCCACCAAGAGTAGTACTGGCCATTAAAGAGTGGTGGACTAGTAGTGGATTGCCCTTCCCAGTTTCTAGGTGGTGCACTTATGTTGATCTTCTCCAAATGGGTAAGCCCTTTCAAGGATAACCGGCTCCGATACCAATTGATGTTTTATATTTCAATGCCACACAAGAGAGGGGTGATTTGTGTGGTATCCAAAGTTTGCATGCACAGATTATAGAAGGACCTGGTTCTTCTATATGTTCCTTATACTACTGTTGCAAAAATAATAAATGTGAAAGTAAGAACACAAGTATTTTTAACGTGAAAAACACCCGGCTCAAA
>NW_017679885.1:11407-15264 GCF_001879085.1 Nicotiana attenuata | reverse complement strand
AGGGTAGATATCTTGCTCTTAGGATTTTACTCTGCAATCGATTCCTGCTTTCATTTCTGCATTCTCGAAATTACTGCCTATACGGTTTTCTGCACTTTTAGCATTTTAGAAATCATGTCTATAAGTTCTGTCTTTCATACATAAATATCATATCAATAGTTCCTGCATTTCTGCATCTCATATAGAGAACATGTCTATAGGATTCTGCATTTCTGCATCTCATATAGAGAACATGTCTATAGGATTCTGCATTTCTGCATCTCATATAGAGAACCTGTCTATAGGATCTCTTAAGTTCTGCATAAACATCTATCACTAGGCAAACAGTTTATAGGTTCAAATAACAAATTGCCTTCTAGATACCATGCCTATAGGACTCCTGCATTTTTATAAACGTTTTTCAAACCAACCACTCTTAGAAAGCATGCCTATAGGAGTAATCAGCTGAATCTGAATCGTCTACAAGTCTAAAATCAGTGGTAACGATACTCAATACCTGCAGAACTTATGTTTTTCTATAATCAGCAAGCCTTCTTTAAAATCAGTGTACTCCTGCATTATTAGATATCATGCCTATAGGTCTCACCTAGGCAAGCCATTAGGTAATTGATCAACTGCACCAATCTTTGATAATTACAACCAGCAGGCAGGCCTAATTCAGACTTCTTATCTGAAAATATGTGATAAATCAGCCTGCCTTAACGCTTTAAGTTTGATTCAGACCATAACCAGTACGTGCAAGACATGCTAAACAATCTGTCTTTAAGTGAGAAGGCCTGTCTGAGCCTTTTTTTAACTGTTATGTGTTTCCCATATCTGCTTTATGTGTTTTTGTTTGTCGCCTTAGAATTTTATCCTTTTAAACTCTAAAAAGACCAAATCTCCCTCCCCCTTTAGGACTAGTAGTCCCAAATGCCTCCGGGACTGATAGGATTGGGACGGGTAATAGCATGCAATAAGTAACGAGACTATTTTGCGCTTTAATACCTTAACGGGGTGGGAAAGGGTAGATATGGATATGATGACCGGTGCGCTAATACCACGTGTAGCCCCTCTCCTGATGAGTGATTACCGGGTATTGCATTGATGTGATCCATATTATTTATAAACTTAGGACCCCCTTCCCTTTTACTTGGTTATTTTCAGAACTTTTAAAACTGCTTTCTTCCCAAAAGTTTCGCTTCTTAACTTAATTGCTCGCAGAAATTATGTGCAAATCCCTTCCCCTTTACTTGTTTATTTTCAGAATTTCAAAACTATTCTCTTCCAAAACTTCAACCTCTTTAACTTCTTTTATTTTAATTGCTTGCAACCATTACGTGAAAACTACCCTATATTTGTGATTCTTGCTTGTTTACTTGTCATTTGCACTTAAAGTCTAGCGTGGCCGGGAACCACACTAGTGGATCTTGAGGGGTGCCTAACACCTTCCCCTCGAGATAATTTCAAGCCCTTACCCAATCTATGATTTTCTAAATCAAATTTCTTTAGTGTCCTAATGCACTTAATCATTAGGTGGCGACTCTTCAATTGCAAACCCAATTCCCAAAAGGAAATGAGTTGTCCGCCCAAATATCATAAACCCGATTTCGCGAGAAAAAGGGGGCATCGACAGCATGGCGACTCCGCTGGGGATTTCTTTAAGGCTTTTACCATTTCATGCTATTTGTAACTTTATGTTTCTTTACGTGTCTTTACTTGTTTAAATGCCTTTAAGTATTTATTCTTTCTTCTACTGCGAAACTAACTTGGCTCTTTGTTTCTTTTCTTAATACTTTCCTTTATCACTTTCCTTTAATACTGTTGTAAATTATGAGAAACTGTTGTAATTATTACGCTATGAACGTGCAAATACATGAAAATTTGTTTAATTATTGTAACTGCATATTCAACATCATATTCCACTCGTGCCAAACAAAATACCATAGCAATGCTTATATTGAGTGGTTGCACCCTTCCGATATTATCACCCCCTAAATCCGGCAAAGGCATATTTGCGGTAAAACCAGTCGATCAACGGTGTAGTCGACGGTTCCGTGCCTTTCCCTCTTGAGTTGTCCGCTCAAGAGTACCAGTCTAATACTCCATAGAAACCTTACTCTGTTTAATTGTGCATGCATCATGGTCAAACCTAGCCGAGTCAGTTATGTTGTCCGCATAATGACTCTTTAAGATAGCCTTGTCCAAGTCCACTGGGTTTCCTTGAAACCCAAACGGACCTTATCACGTTCTGTGCATTTATTTGGAGAACTAAAGTGCTTTTACGCCAATTATTGATATTTAGTAGTCGAGTCTGGTGGGGGTAAGGGCCTAACCTTTTGTCTTGCAGAAACATGAGGCACGAAGTCCCCAGATTCGGCATGGTCACCAATGTCCACCCCAAATTGCTAAACTGGTGGGGAGATCTTCATTCCAGTGATCAAGCTCTTATTAGGAAATATCTAGGAAATCTACCTTCTCTCCTGGAAAAACTGGAAAGGAAGTTTCTGAAGAGGGTCGAAGATTGCCGAGTTACTGAAGGGAATGAAGGAGGACATCTGGCCAGAACTTACCTGCTGCTAGGATTGCGCGAGCTGGGAGAGCTGTTCAAGGGAGCTAACACTGCTGAGTCTGGGGAAGGTCCTTCTGGGACCAAATAGATAGGAGCTTTTCCTTTTTGCTTTGAGAAATGTAATAAAGCCTATGGCCACTAGTGACATTTTTATTTCCTGTTATTTAGTGTCGTTTTGGGATTCGTCTACCTTTTTATCAATAAAATGAGGCATTTAGCATTCCAAGTTCTCCAAATTTACTTGTCGCTAGGCCTACCTCGGGCACAACGAGGTCCCCAAAATTATGACACGCTTTATATTTCCTGCACTACGTGTTTAAATATCGCAACATTTTTCCTTATGATCCTTACTAACTTATCACCTTTTTGTTTTTACTTTTTGTTTATTCCCCTCCCCAAGGTTAGTTCGTGAACTCTGGCAACATCAACATATTTTACAAGATCCAGGGGCCCTCCACCTACTCCTCCTCCCAGTCCTGTCAGGCACAAAAGCAAAAGAAGAATGAAAGATTCAAACAACTCAGCTGAACGGGTAGAGGTCACTCGTGGTGCTATAGTCCCCAAGGAAAATGCCTCTCAGATAGAGCAAAAACTACTCAAATTCCAAGAAGAGCTTGATCAAGTCCGGAATTTGGCAAGTCTGTCATTTTCCCTTACCACTCCAGAAGTTACCTTCCCAAATACTCAGAATCCCATACCTCCACAAAACATCCCAAAGCAGCCCGCTCCTTACCACCACTGCAATACTTGCTACACTCCCAACAGCACTCCACTACTCATCCCGGAACCGTTGAACTCCACAAATGACCACTGCCACACCCAACACAACACCCCCATCTACGTGGAGACCGTGCCACACTCCACCCAGCCCATCTCAAGCACACCCGAGTCCGATGATAAGGATTTGCTCATTAGATATCTGGCCGAAGAGCTTAAGAAGTTGACCACCAGAATCCAAGGCGTTGAAGGTAGCAAGGGAATTGAGGGGCTAAACTATGAAGACTTATGCATATAGCCCGATGTCGAACTGCCCGAGGGGTACAAACCTCCCAAGTTCGAAATGTTTGATGGTACATGGGATCCCAGGGTTCACTTGAGGAATTACTGTGACAAGCTGGTCGGAGTAGGAAAAGATGAGAAGATCCGCATGAAGCTTTTCATGAGGAGCCTGAAAGGAGATGCTCTGTCCTGGTACATTAGCCAAGACCCAAAGAAGTGGTCAAACTGGGTAAGTATGGCGTCCGACTTCATGGACAGATCCAGGTTCAATATGGAAAATGCACCGGATGTGTTTTACATTCAGAAT
>NW_017679885.1:6810-10699 GCF_001879085.1 Nicotiana attenuata | reverse complement strand
TGGTGGTACGTCCAAGAAAAGGGACGTAGGTGCCGTAATGGTTGCACAGAGAACCAAATCACCTGTCAAATACCAAACTTACCCAATACCTCCACTTACATATCAGCCCACTCCAAATTTCCAAACATCCACACCCTCCTACCAAACACCACCGCCTATCTATCAAACGCCTCCACCTCCTACATACCAACCTGTTTCACCCAGATATTCCCAACCCGCACACGTCTACCAAGCTTACAACACTCAACAATCCCACTATCAATCACCTCCCCCTCGCCAAAACTTTCCTAGACCCCGACCAAATTTAGACCGCAGACCTCCAAAACAGTATACCGCCATTGCTGAACCAATCGACCAGCTGTATGAAAGACTCAAAGCTGCTGGTTATGTCACCCCTATCCCTGCTATAACCCCTAAAAACCCTTCCCAATGGGTCAACCCAAATAAAACCTGTGCATACCATTCTGGCATGAAACGGCACACCATCGATGAATGCCGCTCCCTGAAGGATAAGATCTAGGCTCTGATTGACAACAAGATCATCGTGGCAAATGAGCCAGCCCCGAATGTCCGCAATAACCCTCTACCAGACCACAAGGGTGGAGGATGATTGGGATCCCAAAGGATCAATTGGTTTGATCACAGAAGGCGACGATCCAAAGAAACCAACAGTCACCCTTAATCCGATTGTAGTCCAGATTCAGCCTTCTGAAGATGCCGAGGTGAACATGTCCATACCATTTGAGTTTGAAACACCAGCCTCCACAAAGACGCCAACACCAATTGAGGTCGAGTTTGGGTCCCCAAAGGCGCCTGAGCCATTTGAAGTTGCTATATTACCTTCCAAAGCAAGGGTGCCCATTCCAGTAGCAATGACAGCCGTAACGCCATTCCACACAAAAGCCATACCATGGGACTACACAGCCGAGGCAAGAAGGAAGGGGAAAGCCAAGTTCGGGGAAACGGTTGTGGTACAGGGTATGACAAGAACCGGCAGGGTTTATACTCCGGAACACTTGGCTGAGTTAAGTAAGCAGACCTCTGGGCGACAAGCCATCACTGAAACCGGGCCCAATGATCTCTAGAGAAAGATACAAGCGAAGTAATACTCAGTCATTGATCAGTTGAACAAAACACCGGCGCAGATTTCTATCCTTGCTTTGCTACAGAGTTCCGATGCATACAAGAATGCCTTGTTAAGAGTGGTGAGTAAGGCATATGTACCAAGCAACATCACCGGAGGAGAAATGGCAAACATGGTAGGTCAGGTATTGGAGAGTCACAAAATTACTTTCCACGAAGATGAGCTGCCACCGGAGGGATTGAGTCACAATAAGGCATTGCACATCACCGTGCAGTGCGAAGATTATTTTATCACTCGGATCTTGGTCGATGGGGGGTCCAGTCTCAACATTTGTCCGCTAGTAACACTCAGAACATTGGGAAAAGGGCTGCATGAAATCAAGGACGGGGCCATCAACGTTAAGGCTTTCGACGGTTCTCAAAGGTCCACTATTGGGGAGATTAGCTTATGTTTGCAGATGGGGCCCACTTGGTTTGATGTTGACTTTCAAGTGATAGACGTGCTCGCATCTTACAATCAGTTGTTGGGACGAGCACGGATTCATGCCGCCGGGGCCATGGCATCAACACTACATCAGGCAGTGAAGTTTGAATGGAATCACCAGGAGGTGATCATTCATGGCGACGGTAGCAATCCCATATACAGTCGCCAGACCATCCCAGCAATCAGAGGAAGAAGAAAGATAGGTGGAGAAACTTACCACCACATCGAACGAGTCAACACCGTCGATAAAGATAAGTGGTGGGATAACAAAATTGAAAGCATATTGAACTGGAGCGGATATGAACCTGGCGAGGGACTTGGCAAGAATCTCCAAGGAATCGCTAAGCCTATCAAGCTCAAGAAACACGGCACCACCTTCGGATTGGGATATGAGTATACCTGGAAAGAGCTCAATGAATGGTCGCCACCCTGGCGCGGTCCTTACTATCCGTTGGAGCAACCAATACTGCGTTTGGAACAGACTTTCCAGCCGGCCGAGGTTATCTACGGGTCAGAAGAAGAGGAAGCACTAGCAGCAATGAGGAACTTATTCCTAGAAGATGATGACATGGATTGCTGTGCTATTTTTGTGGAGGAGGGGGAGGAAGGCCCTTCCATACAGGCTGTAAGCAGAGGAGCATGCCTCAATAACTGGACTATCAAAACCACCAGAGCTCGACGAGCCTCGGGGTAGCAAGGCTGAACAAGCATCATGCACTATCTTTTATTTTACTAGTTGACTTTCCTTTCGCATTTTAAATTTCACAATAAGATCTTCAATGTTCAAAACAGTTATGGAATTTATCAAAGCATTGCGATTTTTTCTTATAAATCAACACTCTTATTATTTTCTCTCATTACTTTACTTATACAGCATTACTATTACTTATCTTGATGAACCAATGACTGTGACATGCAACGAGACAATGCAACAAACGAACGTAGATTCAGAGGAAGATGATATACCGGAAGAGGTGTTAAAGAGGTTGAGGATTCTGAGAATAGACCTAAGTCCAACCTGGACGAAACTGAGGTTGTTAACTTGGGAGATGCAGAAAATGTCAAAGAAACTCGCAACAGTGCTCATCTGTCACCGTCTGAAAAGAAAGAGTACACGGAATTTCTAAAGGAGTATGAGGACATATTTGTCTGGTCGTACGACGACATGACCGGTCTGAGTACATCTATTATGGCTCACAAATTGCCGATTGACCAACCTGTCCGCCAGTAAAGCAGAAGCTCAGAAAGTTCAAGCCAGATATGAGTTTGAAAATCAAGGAAGAGGTCACTAAGCAGGTCAAAGCTAAGGTTCTCAGGGTAGTAGAGTATCCGACATGGTTAGCCAACATTGTGCCAGTACCGAAGAAGGATGGGAAGGTTAGAGTCTGTGTCGACTACCGGGATCCCAACCGGGCCAGTCCAAAAGACGACTTCCCCTTGCCGAATATACATATCTTGATTGACAACTGCGCCAAGCATGAGCTGCAGTCATTTGTTGATTGTTTTGCTGGGTACCATCAGGTATGGATGGATGAAGAGGATGCTGAGAAAACAGCTTTCATTACACCGTGGGGAATGTACTGCTACAAGATGATGCCGTTTGGGTTAAAGAATGCATGGGCCACCTATATGAGGGCCATGACTACCATTTTCCACGACATGATACACAAGGAGATCGAGGTGTACGTAGATGATATTATCATCAAGTCCAAGAAGGCCACTGACCACATGGAAGATTTGAGGAATTTTTCAACAGATTGCGAAGGTACAACCTGAAATTGAACCCCGCAAAATGTGCATTTGGGGTTCCAGCTGGAAAATTGCTTGGGTTCATTGTGAGTCGCCGAGGGATAGAATTCGATCCATCGAAGGTCAAAGCTATTCAAGAATTGCCACCGCCAAAG
Organism: Nicotiana attenuata; assembly: GCF_001879085.1. NCBI lineage: Eukaryota > Viridiplantae > Streptophyta > Magnoliopsida > Solanales > Solanaceae > Nicotiana > Nicotiana attenuata. Next base: position 7,228 of record NW_017679885.1, on the reverse strand, counting down.
AATAAGAAAGAAGTAATGAGTTTCTTGGGGAGACTTAACTACATCAGCCGGTTCATAGCACAATCTACTGTCATCTGTGAGCCAATCCTTAAGATGCTGAAGAAGGACGCCGCTACCAAATGGAACGATGACTGCCAAAAGGCCTTCGACAAAGTCAAGGAGTACTTGTCAACACCGCCAGTTTTGGTCCCGCCCGAGCCAGGTAGACCCCTAATACTCTACCTTGCGGTATTGGATGGAGCATTCGGATGTGTTCTGAGGCAACATGATGAAACAGGGAGGAAGGAGCAGGCCATCTATTATCTCAGTAAGAAGTTCACCCCATACGAGGCCCGGTATTCTCTGTTGGAACGCACCTGTTGTGCTCTGACTTGGGTAGCTCAGAAGTTGAGGCACTATTTCTGTGCTTATACTACGT
>NW_017679885.1:2950-6459 GCF_001879085.1 Nicotiana attenuata | reverse complement strand
CCGGTATCCGCCAAGCTCAGGTTCCCCTGTACTAACAATATGGCCGAGTACGAAGCCTGCATCTTAGGGCTCAAGATGGCCATTGACATGAACATCCAAGAGTTGCTAGTGATTGGTGATTCAGACTTGCTTATACATCAGGTCCGAGAAGAATGGGCAACCAAGAACTCCAAGATACTCCCATACCTACACCATGTACAGGAATTGAGGAAAAGGTTCACAAAGATGGAATTCCAACATGTCCCCAGGGTCCAGAATGAGCTCGCTGATGCATTGGCTACCCTGGCCTCTATGATACAACATCCAGATAAGAATTTCATTGATCCTATTCCCGTGAAGATCTACAATCAGCCAGCTTACTGTGCTCACGTCGAAGAAGAAGCAGACGGAAAGCCTTGGTTTCATGACATCAAGGAATATTTGGCAAAAGGAGAATACCCAGAGCTTGCAAATACTACTCAGAAGCGCACGCTTCGAAGATTGTCCAATAATTTCTTTCACAGCGGAGGAATCCTGTATAGGAGGACTCCAGATTTGGGATTACTAAGGTGTGTCGACGCAAAGGAAGCATCCAAGCTACTAGAGAAAATTCATACTGGGACCTGCGGTCCACATATGAACGGTTTTGTCTTAGCAAAGAAGATACTCCGGGCTGGTTACTTTTGGATGACTATGGAAACATAATGCATCCAATATGTCCGGAAATGCCATTGCTGTCAGATACATGCAGACATGATAAAGGTGCCTCCAAATGAGCTTAATGCAACAAGCTCACCGTGGCCGCTCGCCGCTTGGGGAATGGATGTTATTGGACCAATCGAGCCTGCCGCTTCCAACGGGCACAGGTTTATCCTAGTAGCGATCGACTATTTCACCAAGTGGGTCGAAGCAGCATCTTACAGAGCAGTAACTAAGAAAGTCGTGACAGACTTTGTCCGGGACCGTATTGTTTGTCGGTTCGGGATTCTAGAATCAATCATTACTGATAATGGCTCCAACCTCAACAGTGACATGATTAAGACTATGTGTGAAACCTTCAAGATCAAACACAAGAATTCCACAGCTTACAGGCCTCAGATGAATGGAGCCGTAGAAGCCGCCAACAAGAACATCAAGAAAATTCTAAGGAAGATGATAGAAAAGCATAAGCAGTGGCATGAGAAATTATCATTTGCTTTATTGGGGTATCGCACCACAGTCCGCACATCAACCGGGGCAACTCCCTGCATGCTCGTTTATGGTACAGAGGCGGTCAATCCCGCCGAGGTAGAAATTCCTTCCTTGAGGATCATACAGGAAGCAGAACTCGACGATGCAGAATGGGTAAAGAGTAGCTACGAGCAGTTAGCTCTTATAGATGAAAAAAGAATGAATGCAGTTTGCCACGGTCAGCTTTATCAAAACAGAATGTCCAGAGCCTTCAACAAAAGAGTCAAGCTGAGACAGTTTACACCGGGGCAGCTGGTATTAAAGAAGATTTTCCCGCATCAAGATGAGGCCAAAGGGAAGTTCTCTCCCAACTGGCAGGGTCCGTACATGGGTCACCGGGTTCTAACAGGAGGAGCCCTCATACTTGCAGAAATGAACGGAGAAGTTTGGCCAAAGCCGATCAATTCAGATGCGGTGAAGCGATACTTTGTGTAACCATTTATGATTTCCTTTATAATGTAATTTGAACTACGTCTGACCTGATTCCCATTTAAGAGGGGATACGTAGGCAACCTTATGGTTCGGTCACAATTCAATAAAATATTCATTTCCCCCCCACAATTGGAAATTAGGGAAGAATTTTGAGGACAACTCTCAAAATTCCGAAGTAACTTCAGCCGATCACCGCAAGCAGCTGTCAGAAGCACCAGCCCAGTAAACTGGGGCAGAATTTTGTTGAGGACCCTCAAAATTCTGAAGCAAGAAAGGTTACATTGTCTTGAACCGAGTCGCAGTCGTCGGTTCGCCTAAGGAAAACTATTCTCAATTATATATTTATGTTATATTTTTAATAAATCATGCATGTCTATTATCAAAATTGTTTTGTTTAGCAACGCTACCCCAAGGATATGCACAGCATCACCAAAACAGAGTCGAGCGGGTCAAGCAAATGTCAGCGGGGATATGAACTAACCTTTTCCCCTTTACAGAACTCATGATTTTTCTTTGGGTGCAGGTACCCGAGTCGCAAACCACCGAATACATTTATACACTCATAAAACTTTTAGAACCATCACCTATCTACAATTGCTATCCGCACACAATATCCCCATCAGCCATAATATTGCAATCAGCTATCAGCTAAGAGATTTTACTACTATTCTCCTTTCATTTCTCTGCATTGCATAAGGCTACCTTTCTACCTTCCGAGGTTAAGCTCTACCTCCATCTGCATTTCTCTGCATTACATAAGGCTACCTTTCTACCTTCCGAGACTAAGCTCTGTCTCCATCTGCATTTCTCTGCATTGCATAAGGCTACCTTTCTGCCTTCCGAGGTTAAGCTCTGTCTCTATCTGCATTTCTCTGCATTGCATAAGGCTACCATTCTGCCTTCCGAGGTTAAGCTCTACCTCCATCTGCATCGGCTGAAATATCGCCACTTCATTTAAATCCTGCATCGGCTGAAAGATCGCCATTTTACTTACATTTTTTGCATGGCTGAAATATCGTCACTTCATCTAAATCTTGCATCGGCTGAAAGATCGCCATTTTACTTACATTTTTTGCATGGCTGAAATATCGCCACTTCATTTAAATCCTGCATCGGCTGAAAGATCGCCATTTTATTTACATTCTTGCACCGGCTGAAAGATCGCCATTTTATTTACATTCTTGCACCGGCTGAAAGATCGCCATTTTATTTACATTCTTGCATCGGCTGAAAGATCGCCACTTATTGCATTTCATGGGCTGAAAGATTGCCAAACTGTCCAAGGGCGTCATTGTTCGGAGGCACCATTTTCATAGCCCGAGAACGCCATGCCATGGCTTGAGGACCCAATTTTATCTTTTGCATAGCATTATTCAAAGGCATCATGGTTCGGAGGCATCATTCTCATAGCCCGAGAACATTATTTCATAGCCGGCGAATCCTTTATTATACGCTTCATGGCCCAGGACGTCATGGTCTGAGGACATCATCTTAACCGTCCAAAGACAGCATTCATGATCCAACGGGAACTTGCATTACGTTTAAATTTATGCACAATATATGTTCGTATTGCTCATTTGCAGGTAAACCGGCTAGCAACGGCCGTCTCAGCAGGAGCGATCCCGCTCCAATTCCCGCAGCCCTACTAGACTATAACCATCTACCCCAACCCGAATATCTCGTCCGTTCTTGAAAAAATCTCCATCGGCATATTCCGCCGACGGATCCTGAACTACATATGGCCTGATTCCTGTAAGACCAGGGATATGTAGGCAGCTCAGGAACCAGAGCACGGTCAAATTCTTCAAGCCGTTTCGTTCGGTCAAATTGGCCATCATATCTTTACCCGACAACTCTTTCATCCTTCC
>NW_017679885.1:0-742 GCF_001879085.1 Nicotiana attenuata | reverse complement strand
GTGGCTAACAGGCTGGTTGGGGTGTGCCAGCACTGTCAATTGCTAGGTATGACCACCAGCCTATCTTTGCTTTTCTCCAAAATCCCCTCTCTACACTTACACTCATTCCTAGTTTCTAAGTTCTGCCCCCCTCCGGTGAGCCTTGCCTTGGGACCTTGAGCTCCCTCTGAACTTGGACTTGAGGGCTGGCTCTTCCACATTGCATTATAATTCAATTCTGTAATGAATTTGGGTGTAAGCACTGCCCGAGTCCATGAGGCTCTTGGGAACTCTGACACACCCAGAAAATGGAGTAAAGGCTTTGGAAATTGGATCTTTGGAGTTGGTTTATTTCATATTTCAGACCTGGAGTCTGAATTAGGCTCTCCTTGGTTGTACTCTAATTTCTGATGTAATTTTACTCTTCTTGATTCGTTCTGGTTTGTAATAATTTTGTAATAACTTATGGGGGTTTTAGTGAAAAGGGAAGGGTCCTTCATGTATGCATAAGGGTAGATATCATGCTTTTAGGTATTTACTTCTGCAATCGCATCCTGCTTTCATTTCTGCATTCTCGAAATTCTGCCTATAGGTTTTCTGCACTTCTGCATTTTAGAAATCATGTCTATAAGTTCTGTCTTTCATACATAAATATCATATCAATAGTTCCTGCATTTCTGCATCTCATATAGAGAACATGTCAATAGTTCCTGCATTTCTGCATCTCATATAGAGAACATGTCTATAGGATTCTGCATTTCTG
>NW_017679884.1:9538-15267 GCF_001879085.1 Nicotiana attenuata | reverse complement strand
CCTCCCAAATCCGGCTAAAATGGCCCAAGCCCAACCCTTTTACCCGGTCCAGCTCCCCTACCCTTTAAACGACGTCGTTTGGTTAAGTTTTAATCTTGAGTCGATGTTTATTGATCTAACGGACAGGAAGCCCATGTTCAATGATATATATATGTCCTAACCTTACCCAACCCCCCACCCCAACGTCCGTCTCCCTCACTCCCCCATAACCCATTCTCAGAGACTGCCGCCCTCCGCCGCCTGCCGCCCGCCGGAAATCTCCTGCGGCGGCGGCCGGTCACCAAACGCCTCCAAAAACACACCACAGCACCTCCTCCATCTCCTCATTCCCAATCTGGGATCAATCTCCCTCAATGCCCTTCCCAACTCCTCGAATCTTCAAAATTACTGTCACCGTCTCCGCCGTGTCCGGCGGCGGTCACCCCAAACCGGTCCAAAATCACACCTCATGCTCCTCTCCTCCTCTCCTTTCCACATCCATGTCTATTCTCCCTCAAATATCACTCGAATTCCTCGAATTCCGATTCAAAGTTCCGCCCCAAAACCCTAATTTCTCCAAACAGTCCCAGATTAATACCATACATTCCCATCACCCTCCTCTACCCAAATCCCTAAACCGTTGTCCCCAAATCCAACAGGCACTGATACAATTTCAAATCTAGGGTTGGAGAAGTTTGAACCTCTTCTGGGTTTTTGAAGATTCGACTTGGCTCAGTTGATGTATTGTGTTTAGTAAAGTCCGAGTCAGTAAGTTCTTTCTTCTTTATTCAATTTTTTCCGTTTATGGTTGATTCTCTGCTCATGCTTTTGATTTTCTGTAGTTTAATCTTTTGTGTGGATTGATTCTGTTCTCGCGATCTTGTGTGAATCAATGTTTGTCTCTACTAGTATCGAGTTAGTCGTTACTGATTAGTTTAGTTAGGCTTCATCCTTGTTTAGCCTTCTATTAGTTTTTAGGATTAATCTTGACTCAATTTTGATTCATATGCTTGATTTCAATTATTTGATCAATAGATGTTACTTTTAATTTGATTTTAACCTGGTTCATTTATCGTTAATCCTTAGTTCACTGACCAGCCTAGGTAATGAGTGGAGTCAATGTGAATAATCTAGATTTTTGCTAACCATGGTCAATTATTGACCAATTATCAGGGTTGGAGGTTCAGGTCTGCTTGGTCAGTAATTTCAAGGGATTCAAAGGGTAGTTTAGGCATGGAAAAGGGTAGTTTCATTAAGTTTGGTAATTATTGAAGTAAAGTAAGGGTAGAATAGGAATTGTAATGGGTATAGAACCTTCTAGGATGGACTATAGTACAGATTTCAATAGAATAGGTGTAGTTACTTGTGTAACAAGTCAGAAAATAAAGGGTAAAAAATAGAATTAGAATAGGGACTAAGGNATTAAAATAGGGACTAAGGGGTAAAAGGAAAATCTGAAATTGGACCCTAAGTTCACCTATAAATAGGCATTCATTTGCCTTGATTCACAAGTTTGGAGCCTCACAAAAATCCCCTCCGATTCCTCACAAGTTTCAGATCTGAAATTTGAAATCCAACTCCTTTAGATCTTAGTCTTCTCAAATTTCCAGAAAAACAACAGAAAATCAAAAAAAAATTACTGTTTCATTAATTTCTCCTTAGCTCACTTTCAGATTCCAGTCCCTAATCCAATTTTCTAGCTCGTTAAGGATCAGAAGTAACTTGAACTCACCTGATTTTGCTCGACATTGATATTTACAAGTTGTTCGAGTCAGATGTGCATGAGATTTGCTTAGTTCGAGTTGATTGTTGGTTGTTTACTGGTTGTATTAGTGCTGGGTTCATTTCTGGCTATTTGGTGCTATTTTGGGTTGATCTGTGGATTCTGCTTGGTTTTCCAACTTATCCTGAACTGCTGAATACTTTCTGGGCTATTATACTCATTTATTGATTGCTGCTGGGTTTTAAACTCGTTCCTGAACTACTGCTGGGAATTGTTACTGCTGCTGACTTCTTCCTTTTCTGTTTGATTCATTCTTCAGGTACACATCTCAGAATCACCCTGATGTAACTGTTGAGATAGAAAAGAAATGAGCATGTTCACGTTTTCTGCGTCACACTACGTGTTCATTTGAACTGTGTATATTAATAGTTAAAATATGTTAGTTAGTGTGTATGTGTCTGATATAATTCAGGTTTGGTATGCACTTAATTGGACTGATTTGGACAGTTAATTTGTGGTTACTTAGCTGTAGTCTTAGCACAGCTAGTACTTGCTTTGGTTTAGCATTTTTGTGTTTAAAATTAAAAATCAGAAGTAGTTTAAACCTGCAATTAAGTTGAAATCAATGTGATGGCCACATCGAGTTCAATTTTAAGCTGAACGTGCGTCTTGAACAACTTCTTAATGCAGTAGTTGATATAAGCAGATTAGTTATTAATGTCGAGGCATGCGTTTCCTTGAGTTCATTGTTTCAATGTAAGCATTGACAATTCTAAGTGAGTGGTTAATATTAGTAGTTCACTTGAATTAAGTATGCAATATCAATTTGACTGATTTGAATAGCTAAGAAGTCACTGGTAGGTAAATAAATAAGGTAATTAGGCTGTGATATTAAATCCAACGCTGATATGAAATCTGGGCTGTTTTGAGCTTGCAAATTGTTAGGCCCATTTGTTAATTTTTGGGGCTGAAATCAAATCGTGTGAGACCCCACGAATCTGTTGGGTTATGTATTCTTCCTGGGCTAAGCTTGAGGCATAAAGGAAACTGATGAAGTTCTTATAAAAGTCATGGACCCAAGAGGATAGTAGCTTTTGAACAATAATAATTAATTAGGGCTTCTTCTTTTATTATTAGAGACAAATAAAAAAATAGAAAATTATAGATTGCTTTTAGGTTTGCCTTTAAATAATAAACGAGGTGAGCCCCGCCAAATAAAATGCATAAATCGCAGGGCCCTCAATAAATGTTATATAAAATACTTAGAATTCGGGCGGACCGTTTAGCGAATTTCACGGTCTTCCTCAAAGGTAATAAACGCGTAGTTGCTTTAGGCGCGTATTTTAATAATATTACTTTCCTAAATGTGGGTGCACATTTATGTGACCCAAATCCAAATCTCAACGAAGTTGAAATGTGTTGACAATTACGGGTGCACTGGTGCGACGTGGTTCAAGACGCATTTTCACGATGTTGCAATTCTTATTAAAAAATAACAATAAAAACGGTTTACTACTAAAAGGCATATAGGTTAGAATGTGTTTTAAAATCAGATAAAAGCAAATACAACAGTTGAGCGACCGTGCTAGAACTACGGAATCCGGGAATGCCTAATACCTTCTCCCGGGTTAACAGAATTCCTTATCGGAGTTCTGGTTCGCGGACTGTTAACAGAGTCATAATCTCCTCGGATCGGGATTTAACCGGTGACTTGGGACACCATTAATCTCCCAAGTGGCGACTCTGATTTTTAATTAAATAATCCCGTTTCGATTGTCACTTCAAGTTGGAAATAACTCCCTTATTATTATATCCCTTCACGGGGTATAGTAGGTCAAAAGGAGCTGTGACAGCTCTGGCGACTCTGCTGGGGACCAAACCCAGAACTTCGGTTCAGGGTTCAGAATTCGAGCTTAGATATATTGTTGTATTTGGCTTTATCTGATTTTTTCTACATGTTTCATACTAAATGTGCAAAATGTTGCTTTTTACCACTTTGATATTATCTGAACTGTATATAAACTGTGCCGAAACCCTTCTCTTCTCACCTCCGGGGATGTGCTTACTGGTTGAGACTCCCTATTCTGTTAGTGTCAATACCCTGAAATAAGAAAGAGGCCGGACAAGTTACTAAGCCGGATGGCCTTTTGGTTCCCGGTACGTAGCCCCCTCCTCGACTCGAGTTGTCCGCTCGGGTACACAGTCTAGAACACATACCCAGGTTTTGAACCTAGAAGAACTTGACTTCATGCCGGATCCCTAGTAGGACGTTTATCTGCATCACGTGCATTTTGACTTAGGGGACTCAACACAGGGGTTGGGTCCGTCTAGGACAGGTGTACCCGGAATAATGGACCATCCTGCTGCATCCTATTTGTGCATTTATCTGTTTGGGACCTGCATGCTGACCGGCTTTAAATATTTGGAAAAAAGTGGAAAAACCAAAAGAGAAAATAGCGATATAGAGAGTTAAGTTCCTATATTAGAAAAATCAATGTCCAAATAGTGCCGAAATGCTGCCAAATTTTTGAAAATAAAAATAAAAAAAGAGAAGAAAAGTTCTTTTTAGTTTGCCAATAGAAAAGAAAAACAAAAGAGTTTTATTTTCACATTAGTTTATTTTATTTACCATTGAAAAGAAAAAAAAGAATTTTGCTTTCAGAAATAGTGTATTTTCCAACAAAAACGAAAAGTCTTGTTTTCAAAATAGTTAGATTTATTTGCCCAAACTACGCTGGTTTGATTCTCACCGGACGTGAGATACGTAGGCAACCCTCATCGGGTCCAACCTTCCCTTTTGCAAAAATAGCCAGAAATACCAAAATTTTTTAATTTCGTCATGAATAAGTCGGGTGATGCCATTCTTGTCAAAAATAAGCCAAATGTCCCCAAAAGAGGCGCCGGAAGGCTGTTTGTGCAAGAACAACCACCCTGAGTCATCTTCTAAACGGTTGGCAGGCACAACCTTAAAATCTTCCTTGTGAAGTGCTGAAAGGCCGTATCCGCAATACCGGCTGTTTGTTTAAATTGGAAATTTGAACAGGGATTGTGCCATTTTCCTCTTTTAGGTCACAATAAGTGATTAAAATCACCTTAATAAATGTGCAGGATGAGCACGACTCAAAATGAATTATGTTCAATCGTGCATAAAATCCCTTTGGAGTTACGTCTGTGGTGGAACGATTTAGGCGTAGAAGGGCAAGATGCGGTCAAGAAACATTTGAAAGGGCTTACCGGTTTGCTCGATATTGTGCCTCGGGGAGATATTATTAGAGCACTGGTTACATGTTGGGACCCAGCACATAATGTGTTCCATTTTTCGGACTTTGAGCTTACCCCGACATTAGAGGAAATAGCTGGCTACATTGGAAAGGATGAGGTTCCGTTGAGGCACAAATACTTGATTGCCCCCAGAGTGGTAGCCGTGCACAGATTTCTAGACTCTTTGAAGATAGTCAGAGCCGTCCATAACACAGATTTGGCAAATGGCTTTTGTACTCTAAGTTTCATATATCAGCGATACGGCCATATTGGGGTTTCAACAACCCAGAGAGTAAGATATGTAGCAAAGGAAACCGCCAAAAGTGGGAAGAGCATCGACGTTTGCCTTTATGGTAGCTTTCCTGGGGCTTCTGGTATTTCCAAGGAAGGATGGGAACATTGACATAAAAATAGCTGGGGTCGTCAGCACATTAATTACTCAAGCCAAAAGTACACTGGCACCTATGATATTGGCTGACATCTTCCGTGCTCTCACAGCTTGCAAGGCCGGGGAAGCTTTCTTCGAAGGGTGCAATCTATTGTTACAAATGTGGATGATCGAGCACCTGTGTCGTCGCCCTCAGTTTTTGAGCTATGGGTCTCCAGACAAAACATGCATAGAAGAGTTTTACACGAGGATTAAAGGGGTTGAATTGCCAGAAGGGGTCACAGGTTGGACAACATATTTTCGGTCCCTCACTGTTAGCCAAATAGAGTGGACACTGGGATGGTTACCCGTTGATGAAATCGTATATATGCCGGCAGC
>NW_017679884.1:5230-6038 GCF_001879085.1 Nicotiana attenuata | reverse complement strand
CATCTGAAAACTGCCATTCAGGAACTTATGATACACGGAGAATTGAAGTGCAGGCTCCGGAGACTCCCAATATCACGCAGAATCCATTACCAATTCATCATGAAGCTCACATGATCGAGTTAGTGCAAAAGGGAGAATGCAAGAAGCCGTCACAGACTGTGATGATGATTAAGGCAAGTGAAACTAAAGCAAATGAGAAATTGGTTGATGAGAAAGCCCTGGTCGCAGTGGGCCAGACAGTCAGAAAACCGGTGGTGATAACAAAACTAGAGCCTGTTAAAGTGACAATCCCAGGAGCAGTCATTAAGCCTGTGTTGGTTGTAAAAGGCGCTCGAACAGAGCCAGTTATCATTAAACCAGTGACCCAGTTACCTGTGGTTAGTGAGAAAGCGGTCCCGTGGAACTATGACAGAGTGACTGTGATGTACCAAGGAAAGGAAGTTAAAGAAGAAGTGTGTGAAACTCATGGGTTGACTAGATCAGGGAGGTGCTTCGCCCCTGAAGAATTGAGAAGGGTTAAAGCAGCTAAAGACAATCTGGCACCGACAAAGAAGGTTGTTACTGAAGAAGAAGCTGAAGAATTCCTGAAAAAGATGAAGGCTCAGGACTATTCGATTGTGGAACAATTGAGAAAAATCCCGGCACAGATCTCACTATTGTCCTTATTGATCCATTCGGATGAACACCACCGGGCGCTGATGAAGATTCTAAATGAAGCTCATGTGCCAGATAAAATCACTGTGAATCATCTTGAGAAGATTGCAAACAAAATTTTTGAGGTGAACAGGGTAACATTTTCTGATGATGA
>NW_017679884.1:0-815 GCF_001879085.1 Nicotiana attenuata | reverse complement strand
CCTGAACTACGTTTGACTTGATCCCGAAAGGGTACGTAGGCAACCTCACTGAGGTTCAGTCACAACAGAAGAAAAATCCAAGAATCCCCAAGAAGGAAATTGGGGCAGAAGTTATGGTTGTTGCAGGAGATATGATTCCGAAAGTTGTAATGTTTGAACCCACATTTGAATTATTTTGAGCTTTTATACCTTTCTTTCTAAAACCCATCCAAAAGCCCCATTACGGTCCAAAGAAAGACCTTCTAATCAGTCTCAAGAAATGTCAATACGGGCAGGTAAGGCGACCCAGGTCAGAGACAACACTCTGGCGACAGAAGGGAAATGATAAAGTGAGAGAGTCTTATTGGTGAAAACCCTCACGGGCATCACAGGGCGATGTGAGTTGAGAGAAATGAAAATGAGAGAGTCTTATCGGTGAAAACCCTCACGGGCACCATAGGGCGATGTCAGTTGAGAGAAATGAAAATAAGAGAGTCTTATCGGTGAAAACCCTCACGGGCACCATAGGGCGATGTGAGTTGAGAAAAATGAAAATGAGAGAGTCTTATCGGTGAAAACCCCCACGGGCACCATAGGGCGATGTGAGTTGAGAGAAATGAAAATGAGAGAGTCTTATTGGTAAAAACCCTCACGGGCACCGTAAGGCGAAAGTGAGATTTTTCAGTTGGGCAAATGAAAGAAGTCTGTGGTTAAAAGTTGTTTGAAACATGGCTAAACAAGCAAGGTTGGGGTTTGGCGAGAATCGGGCATGAAAGTATGGTACAACAAATGTGGTGATTGATAATTGATTGGCTGGACAGACTAGGCTGGAATCC
>NW_017679883.1:11883-15268 GCF_001879085.1 Nicotiana attenuata | reverse complement strand
GTTATGATTTGTTGGTTATGGGCACACGTGGCGCAGATCTATTGGGGATTCATAGTGGAAGTCGAGCGGGAAGAACAATCGGATGTTGCTCGGTAAATGGAGTGTGGGTTATGACCTATCAGGTGGCGTGTCGTATGTTGTTTATTTCACCGTGGGTGCAATGAATTGCCTTGGTTTCAGACATCAAATTGTGTGTGGCTGTCGAATTTTGATCACAGTGTCTTGAGGTGCTCCATGTGTAACAGTGTTTGGATAGGATCGCGCATTGTAGCGAGGCTGCGTTGAGTTATGACCTTTCGGGGTAGATTCAGGTATTCTATTTCTACTATGTGAGACGGGGTCTCAGCCTTGTGTTGTGATGATACTGATGAGCTTGAAGTACAGCTCTTTTGTTTGAGTTATTTTCATGATTTGAGTATATTCAGGTCGTTTCTTGTTGGTACGCGTATTATGCAAGTTGTGGCTTAGGCCTGTATTGAGGTATCATATCACCAGAGTGGTGTGTTGGATTCGAGGTGATCGTTAGAGTCGTTAATGAATACGAACAGAATTGATTGTGCTTGTTAGAGAGATAATATCAAGGTATGGCCCGGAAATCTGTTATGATATTAGTCAAAGGGAAGTGGCTTCATGAATGGTTGATCTGAGGAATGGTTACGGTTTATCGCGTGTTTCATTTGTTGTTGGCAGTATATGGAAGTGTTGGAATAAGACTTTAGCTAATAAAAAGGTTTTCTATCGGTATTTGGTTATTATGGGCAACTGCTGTAAATAGAGGCTATCGTTTCGAGTGTTTGGATTATGTGGTATATCATATGATTTCACCTGAGGTTGCAAGTATGGGTTATTACAGCTGGTTCGGGTTTATTCTGGGTATAGATGTGAGGTTCTGATATTGTGTATGATTTCGGAAAGTGCAATGTGGTTCTATGGTTTATGGTTAAATGGACTGTGAGATTTCGGCTATATTGTGTTGTCGGACCTATATGAGATAGGGTGACGTGAGATCACCCCGGGTATATGCTTGGTAAAGTTATTCAGCTGTTGGTTAGCTTCTAGGACAACTCTGGGTACGCTGGAGGACGAGCGTTGGTTAAGTTGGGGAGGATGTGACGACCCGACCCGTCGTCTCATGTATTACAGTCCCGTTTCCCCCATTTACTGCTTCTTCATATTTCATTATCAGCAACGAGTGAGTTATAGTTGAATTGAATTGGTTTGGATAGGAAATGAGACACTTAGTCTCTTTAAGGAAGGCTTAAGTTGGAAAGGTCAACCGGACGTTGACTTATGAGTTAGAAGGCTCGGATGTGATTTTCGGTGTTTCGGTTAGCTTCGGGGGATGATTTGTGACTTGGGAGTGCGATCGGAATTGATTTTGGAGGCCCGGTGTAGAATTAAGCTTGAATTGGCGAAGTTAGTATTTTGGCGAATTCCGGTTGGTAGGTGAGATTTTGATCCGAGGGTCGGAATGGAATTGCGAGAGTTGCTGTAGCTTCGATATGCGATTTGCAATGTGTGTGCAAAATTTCAGGTCATTCGGACATCGTTTGGTTGGGTTTTTGATCGAATGCGTAATTCGGAAGTTTTTAAGAAACTTAGGCTTGAATCCGATGTGATTTGATGGTTTTAGCGTTGTTTGAAGTGTTTTGAGGATTGGAACAAGTTTGAATAAGGTATTAGGATGTGTTGGTGTTTTTGGTTGAGGTCCCGGGGGCCTCGGGGTGAATTCAAGTGATTAAACGAGAGTTTTTAAAGGTTGCTTCAGGTCTGTTGCTGCTATCATATGATATTTCCGCTTCTGCGGAAACCGATCGCAGAAGCGGTGTGAGCGATCGCAGAAGCGGTCCTTGAGGGCTTGGCAATTTCCGCAGAAGTGAGAGGCAGTCCGCAAAAGCGGACATCGCAGGAGCGGTTTGCGACCGCAGAAGCGGTCCTGGGGATTTTAAGTTAGACCGCAGAAGCGGTTATTTTGACGCAGAAGCGGGAACCGCAGGTGCGGTATCCCAACCGCAAAAGCGGAGTCCTGGCTGGGTTTAAGTGAACAATGTTTTCACGATTTTGAAAGAGAAGAAACATTTTGGACTTCGGACTAAGGAGATTTTGGGCGATTTTTGAAGAGGGTTTCGAGGGCTATCATCAGGTATGGATTCTTGGACTTAGATTATGATATTATTGTGTATAAACATGGATTAACACTGAAAACCCAAGGAATTAAAGGGTAAAAATGGAGGTTAGGGCTTGAAACTTAAGAAAGTTAAACTAGGGATTTGAGTGGTCAAATGGACTCCGATTTTGGTGAATTTTATATGTATGGACTCGTGGCGAGACGAGGAATCCGGTGATGTGAATTTTGTAATTTTTCGAGAAGCGGGCCCGGGGCTCGGGTTTTGCTAGTTTCGAGATTCTTGCTAATTTTTGATTGTTTTCGATTGGGTATTGTTCCCTTAGCATATTGTGATGTATTCGCTCTGATTTTGGTTAGATTCGACGCGCGTGGAGGCCGATTCGAGGGGCAAAGGCGTCGCGAGCTAGGGATTTCACCGGTTCGAGGTGAGTAATACTTGTAAATGATATCCTGAGGGTTTGAAACCCCGGATTTGCACATCATAGTGCTGTATTGTGAGCACTGTTGGGGAAGGTGACTTGGTCCGTCCCGGTTGTTGATTTTACTGCGTAATTGACTAAAACCTGCTTGATGCTATCGTGATTTGGGCTGATTGCCATGTTTTGGGCTTCGTGCCGGTTATTTGAATCCTTTAGGGATTATTATTGCTGTTTTCATGACACTTAGCATGTTAAATGACTTCAGTCCTGAGTTAAACACAGTTTTGAAATGTGCAGTCATATTGCTAAAGTTTAAAGACTTAAATTGCATTTTCTGATATTTTGAGTTAAAAGCTATTACTTGACATTGCCCGAGTGGCTCATTTGCATTGATCTGGACTGAATATGGATCGGGCTGCACGCTGCAGCGATACTATGATGATATTGCGCTTGGGCTGTAGGAGCCCCTCCGGAGTCTGAACCCCCACAGTGAGTGCGGGTACCCAAATGGATCGGGTTGCGCGCCGCAGCGGTCATGTGCATTGCATTGCATTCATGCATTGTTTCCTGTTTGTACTACGTGGCATGACATTCAGCACTCTCATATCATTGGCATCCATGTTGTTCTTGCACTGCGTACCAGATACCCTGGTGTTATTTGTTAATAGAGTGTTGTGCCCGAGGGGCTAACTTATGTGCGGACTTGCACTATTTGATAACGCATTCATATGCTTGACTGTTGGAAAAGGATATTTTCAAAAAGAGGTTTTTAAAACCGAGCCAGATATTTTCTAAAGGATTTTTCACGGTCTTACTGTTTTCTAAAAAGGGTTGTACT
>NW_017679883.1:2493-11520 GCF_001879085.1 Nicotiana attenuata | reverse complement strand
ATATATATGACCCTGTTGTTGTGTTTCTACTTCTTAGATGCTCGTGACTTGTGACACCCCGGTCGGGTAGTAATTAACAGTTTTTAATGCCATTAAGTTGTATCTTCTATTCATTTATGTTTAATAATTGTTAGTGAAAGGATTTGGGTTAGTTGGCTGGCCTTGTCTTCACGAGAGGCGCCATCACGACCGGGTATGGGAATTGGGTCGTGACATGACTGTGCATAGTTTCTTCTTGAGTCAGACACAGACCCTTTGACTGTGCATAGCATAGAGGGTTTGATGGAGATGGCAGTAGGATTATAAATTAGGGTTGGGATTTAATTTGGGTTATAAAACGTTGGTCAGTGGCTTTGGGGTATTATTTGGTTTATAAATGGGTTATGGGTTGGTGGGTATAGTCGGAGCGGGTCGTCTCTTATGTGCCCAGATTTAAAAAGAGGCAAGGATGGATGCCATGTGGCACTTCCGTCAAAGTAAGGGCAGATTTGTTAGGATAGTTGGACGGTAGGGACTTTTATGGCCCAATAGTATAACGGGGGACATATATATATATACATTTAAATACGTCTAATACATCTAAAAACAAACAATGAGAGTCAGTGTAATAAATATTTATCAGTAAAATACAGATGAATACATGTATTTGAAATACATAAAAAAATCATAAGTACAACAGTGAAAGTCATGTAAAAATATCCAAATACATCTTAATACAATTTACAAATTCTACCATGAATACAATATACAAAAAATTCTAAATAATTAGGAACACTCAAACCTGATAGCATTAGACCTATCAACCCGGAATTGAAACCTTTCAGATATAGCATAATGCTCCATCACCTGTTTTAATGTAGCCTTATCCTTATATACTTGTCCAGCCATAACCTCCCTTTGATTAGTTTTTGAAATTATCAAATCTGTGTCCAGTTCGAACACCCCAATTGGTTCGCCTGAATTGACAACATCAAGAGCAAGTGTATCATCTGTATCAAAATTACACCTTTGATTTGCTTCGTCAATTTGCACAAGGTTGACTTGATTTAAACTACCTCCACCTACAACTTCTTTGTCAATTGTTGTTATGCACAAAGGATACATCCCGAATTCTTCGTTCTCTTTTTTCAACTCTACATACACCCTGTAACCCATGTCATTGTGTATTTCCATTGGCGTACAATTTCCTTCTACTTTGTATTCAATTTTAATGGACTTTGAGCTCAAATATATCGAGTTGATTCGAAATTGAAGCAACCAAATCATTCTACAACGCATACTCCTTTATCGGTATCCCCTCAATCGAATAATCGACATAGTTACTCTCATTGTTCCACCTGCCAGAATGACGCAATAGCAAGGTTAAACTTGCCATATGTAAAATCAAATTATATCGTATGTCTGTATACAATTGTATGAATCTCGATTTTTATTGGTTGAAAACAGAACTTCCACGAACGTCAACAAAAAAAGGAAGGAAGGATTGAAAATCTAGAGATTGCTTGTTTTTTGCTATTTTTCGGATGGGAAATCTTTCCTACATCGTGAAATACAGATTATGCGTGATATAATTGTGTTAATTGAGTTATATTAGGATACTATTTGGTTAATTGATTCCCTTTCCGTTTTAAAACAGCTGAAAGGTCCATTTTTTACGTAACTTACATTACTGTATTCACGAATACAGCTCGCGAATACAGTCAAATACAATAATTGATTAGCTGGACTTCCCCTGATTCACGCCGAGTTTTGCTACTGTATTCATAAATACAGTAGCTTAAATACATCGAATACACCTTATAACAACTGAAAACGCAGCTATAGGAAGTAATCTAGTAAATGGTAGCTACAGATAGCTAATAACCTCTAAAAAATAGTGCTTTGTGAAAATTTCTCTATTTCAAACTAAACGTATTAAGAAAATGATCCACGAGCGTTTGTTGTTTTTAGGGCTAGCGAGGGTCCAATTCTAAATTATAACCCAGCCCAATACTACTAATATCCTTGGTCCAATTCTAAAGTATGGCAGACTATCTATACTATATTAAAAGCACGAAAGCCCTTAGCGAAATATCATACGCCTTTTTTATCCTTTAAAATTAGATTTCACAATAGACAAAATAGTCATTTAAATTATTTTCCTAATATTTAGGATTTTGAAATTAGCTAAAATTTTGCTTCTTAAATCTTAAAATTTTGCTTCTTAAATCTTCCCTTATTTAAATTATATAGAAAATCCTAATATTTAAAACTTCAAAATCAATTAAATTTTTAACTTATATAAATTTTTTTATTATTGAACAATGTAACATAATTATTTCATATGAAAGAGAAAAAACTGAAACAACAAAGAGGAAACGATCGAACGATCGGAATAACGAGGATTATAAACTAATTAAAATTGTGACTTGGTTTTGTTTGTTAAGTTCTGCATTGTAACGACTCGACCGGTCGTTTTGAGCTCTAGCGTGTCGTTCAGCAGTTTGAGGTCATGAGCAACTTCACTTCAGGTATTATGACTTGTACGCATGGTCGGAATTGAATTTCGGAAAGTTCGGGGTTGATTTGGAAAGAGAATTCTCATTCCGGAAGCTTTAAGTTGAAGAATTAACTGAGATTGGATTTTTGAGTAAACGACCTCGGAATCGGGATTCGAAGGTTCCAGCAGGTTCGTATGATAATTTCGGACTTGGGCGTATGTCCGGATCGGGTTTTGGAAGACCCGGGAACGTTTCAGCACCTATTGTGGAAGTTAGCATTTTTGAAAGAATTTCATAAGTTTGGGATGAAGTACATTTCAGTGTTATTAATGTCCGTTTGGGATTCCGAGTATGAGAATAGCTCCGTACGGTGATTCTGGTGTTGGGAGCGCGATCGGAAGTGAATTCGGAGGTCCGTGGGTCATTTTGGAGTCATTTGGCTAAAGATAGAAAATTGAAGGTTTTTGAGAAGTTTGACCGGGAGTGGATTTTTTGATATCGGGGTCGGATTCCGATTCCGGAAGTTGGAGTAGGTCCGTAATGTCAAATATGACTTGTATGCAAAATTTGAGGTCAATCGGACGTGATTTGATAGGTTTCGGCATCGAGTATAGTAGTTTGAAGTTCAAAGTTCATTAAGCTTGAATCAGGTTGCGATTCATGATTTCGATATTGTTTGAGGTGATTTCAAGGCTCGACTAAGTTCTAATGAGGTATTAGGACTGGTTGGTAGGTTTGGTTGAGGTCCTGGGGCCTCGGGCGTGTTTCGGATGCTCAACGGGTCGATTCTTGCCTTGTGAGGATTGCTGGTTTTCTGGTATGAGTGCAGCATGTTTTTACTCTATGCGATCGCGTGAGTGGGTCTGCGATCGCATAGTGCAAGATTTGGAGGCAGCCGGTATTGGCTTATGCGATCGCGGAGCATTGTTTGCGATCGCATAGAAGGGTCGCCTGGGCAGTGAAGTGTTTTAAAACGGGTTTTGGCTCGTTTTTATCTCAAATCTTGTACGGGAGCCGATTTTGGAGCAACTTTGGAGTGCCATTTTCATCACCAAGCACGAGGTAAGTGATTTCTACTAGTTTTGGGTAAATACAAGGTTTATATATGGATTTAGACAAGGAAATTTGTAGAAATTTGGGGATTTTGAGGAAGACCTAGAAATTTGATATTCTTGAATTTTGACCACGATTTTGGGCATGAAATTGAGAGCAAATTATATATTTGGGTTCGTGAGATTATGGGTAAACTTTGTCTTCGAAAAATTTTGGAATCCGGGCACGTGGGCCCGAGGACAATTTTGTCAACTTTTCGATCGGTGTTAGGCATTGTTATAAATTGGATTGTAATGAGTAATTAAACATATATTAATGGATTTGCATAATTATTGGCTAGTTTTGGAGCATTTAGCATCGATTCGAGTCTTCGGAAGGGCGTGGAATGCCGGTTATGGATCTTCCGAGCGAGGTGAGTCTAATTTCTAACCTTGTAAGAGGGAATTGTCCCCATAGGTGAATTAATTGGATTTGTGCTCCTATTTGTGGGGGCTACGTACGCACGAGGTGACGAGAGTCCGTGCGTAGCTATTATTATGTTTAAGTCCGGGTAGTCTAGGACCCAAAAGCATGCTTTGCTTGTAATATTTGCAACCTTGTTGATAATTTAAAAATGCTTAAAACATGTCGAACGCGTAAATAAATTTCTAAAAGGCTAGATATCATTTCTTGAGAGAAACTTGCCTTTTCCTTAATCAATTACTCCTTGATGAGTTCTTAATTGACTGTTTGAATGTGTTTATATATAGTGGAACGGGCCGAATGCCTCGGTAGATTAAATAGATGCATCTATGGTTCGCGCCATTCGACCCTCTGGCAGTGCACAGTTTAAATATTGTTGGATCGGGCCGTACGTCCTCGGCATGATTTGCGCATGCTTGTATTGCTTGCCTTGAAGTTTATGGAAATTGATATTGTTTCTTCCCGGCTTGAGAATATATGTATAAATGATGAAAAAGGAATTTAGAAATTTCACATAAAAGAAAGAATTGTTTACTTGCTTCACTCTATTGAATTACAATCATGGTTATATAAATCCTCGATTTGTCACATTATTGATTTATCATTATTGGACCACTAGTAAGTGTCGAAGTCGACCTCTCGTCTCTACTTCTTCGAGATTAGGCGGGATACTTACTGAGTACACGTTGTTTTCGTACTCATGCTACACTTGCTGTGCATTTTTGTTGCACAGGCACATGCATCTCTAGCGGCCTAGTGGGCGTAGCGGCATGATTGATACGGAGACTTAGGTGAGTTGCACTTCTCGAGACGACCCGCAGCCAGCAGAGTCTCCTTCAGAGTATTGTACTATATTTTTTTCATTTCTGTCCATTTTGTATTCCGGACAGTTACTGTATTTTATTTCATTCCCTAGTAATTGCTCATGCACTTGTGACACCGGGTTCTGGGATGATTATGGGGCTTCTTGTATTAACTTCTTAACATTTCTATTTAATTGAAATGATTACCTTTTACTAGTAAAATTGAAGGAACGTCATAGTTATCAAAATTATTAAAGCGAGAATTTAATTAAGTATTCTAGTTGGCTTGCCTGACAGCGGTGTCCGACGCCATCACGACCCTTAGTGAATTTTGGGTCGTGACATGCATGACTACTTTACCTTCTTAGTTTGATCTTATTTGAGAATGCAGATTTATGTTTTTTTTTATATTCATGACTATTATAGTAAAGTTTCTCCTTAATATGATGTGTCATTATATTACATATCTTCATTGGAATAAAAAGATTAAATAACCCCAGATTTTTCTTGAATTATATCAATTGTATTAAATTGGGGTTTACGTCTTTAAGCTAGATCATGTGGATACTATGATTTTATATTTTATCATTCACAAACTCATGACAATTTATCCAGTTCTTCCTATTATGTAGGAATTATGTTTTAATATTAGAACTTTAAAATAAGGAATAAACTATATATGTTGGTACTCGAATTGATTATGGTATTCTTGTGAGATGCGAATGAAATAGCTATGAGTTGATCAGAATCGGGGTTAAGTGTATGTGTTGGGTTTTGGATGTATTCAATTAATATATTAAATACTTAAAAGAGGGTGAATGGGAAATAGAGGGAAATGAAATTTTTGAGTGAAATTTTAAGTTCCCCCTTGGCAAATGGGCATTGTCCCATATTGGAAGAGGAAGAGGTTTTTTATGGGTATATAAGCAATTGCTCTTCTTCTAGCTCTTAAAGAGTTGAGAAGAAGGCAAACCTCGCGCCGTCCTCGTCGCTCGCTCGGCTCGGCTTCGGCTTCGGCTTCGGCTTCGGATTTGGTCAAATGATTGATTGATTAACTTTTTGGACCAAATTTATTTAATAACAGAATATTAATACCCTCTTCAATTTTTCCTCTTTATTATTGAGTAAATGGCCATTTATGTAATGGCATTTATGCTGTGGGCGTTTTGCATAAACAGCCGTTCTGAAGAGTTGCACCTCTTCAGATTTCAGCCCAACTTTGGCTATAAATACAACACTATTCTGCTCAGAATTTCACTACGATTTTCTGAGTTTTCTCTCCTTCTTCTGCATACTTTTAGCATCAAACAAAGTAAAAAGTAAGTGTGATTTGCTACCGAACTTTGTGTTCGCTGAAACACTGGGGTTTGAAGTACCACTACACCAGTGTGTAATTCGTTCTATCTTGGGAGGAAATAATCCATAACCTTGGGTACTAGGAGGGGATTAAATTCCTTAAGGAAACACTGTGAATTCAGTGGGCTCGAATTGGTTTTATGTCATTTCTGTTTATGTCATTTCTGTTTATGTTCATTTCTGTTTATATTCATTTATATTTCCAGAATTATTTTACAAATACAGTCTACTAACAAGCTTAAGGAATTTAAATCATTTTCTGTATTTGTACTTACTGTTTCCGGAAGAGTAAAACTTTTGTGGTTTTGTACTCTATTAAAATCTACGTGATTTTAACGTTTGTATCATTCTTTTACAGAAATGACTAATGAGAATGAGAACCAAGCTGTTCCAATGGTGACTGCCAATGCCTCAACAAGACTAACGACACCGGCAACATTGGCACCGACGGGGAAACCCGAAAAATTTTTCGGGATTGATTTCAAGCGCTGGCAGCAAAAGATGTTCTTCTATTTGACTACTCTAAGTCTCCAGAAGTTCATCAAGGAAGATGTTCCTGTGCTGTCCGATGAAACTCCAGAAACTGAACACTTTCTCGTGATTGAGGCGTGGAAACATTCATATTTTTTGTGCAAGAATTATATTCTAAGCGGGCTGGAGGATGCTTTGTATAACGTCTACAGTGGCGTGGAAACGTCAAGGGAACTGTGGACTGCGCTTGAAAAGAAATACAAAACCGAAGATGCCGGGTTGAAAAAGTTTGTTGCTGCAAAGTTTTTGGACTACAAAATGGTAGATAGCAAGTCTGTTATTACCCAAGTCCAGGAATTCCAAGTGATTATTCACGATCTCCTTGCTGAAGGTATAAATCAAATTAATATTGATGTTGAAAGTAATAATCTTAGTATTTTTACTAATAGAAATTTCATTGAAGGTCTTGTCATCAATGAAGCATTTCAAGTAGCAGCAATGATTGAGAAGTTGCCTCCTTTGTGGAAGGACTTCAAAAACTACTTGAAACACAAACGCAAGGAGATGTCCCTTGAAGATCTCATTGTTCGGTTGAGAATCGAAGAGGACAACAAAGCTGCGGAAAAGAGAGGCCGTGGAAACTCAACAATAATGGGAGCAAATATTGTTGAAGAGAACAAAAAGAGGAAGAAGGCTTCTGGACCAAAATACAACCCAAGCAAGAAGCGGTTCAGTGGAAACTGCTACAACTGTGGAAAAACCGGACACAAATCTACGGAGTGTCGTGCTCCGAAGAAAGACAAGAAGAAGGGTCAAGCAAACATGGTTGAAAAGCATGATGATGTTGATGATTTATGTGCCATGCTTTCCGAATGCAACTTGGTGGGCAATCCTAAAGAGTGGTGGATTGATTCTGGAGCCACTCGCCATGTTTGTGCTGTTAGAGAAGCTTTTGCTTCTTATGCTCCTGTTGGACCCGATGAGACGATTTCTATGGGAAATGCTTCAAAGGCGAAGATTGAAGGATGTGGGAAGATATTTCTCAAAATGACTTCCGGCAAAGTGGTAACTTTGAACAACGTCCTTCATGTTCCCGAGATTAGGAAGAATTTAGTCTCTACTCGACTTCTTGTTAAGAATGGGTTTAAATGTATTTTTGTTTCCGATAAGGTTGTAATAAGTAAGAATGAAATGTTTGTAGGAAAAGGTTACCTCACTGAGGGCCTTTTCAAGCTGAATGTAATGGTTGTTGAAAATAATAATAAAATTTCAGCTTCGTCTTACTTACTTGAGTCAAATGAATTATGGCATATACGTTTGGGTCATGTCAATTATAAAACCTTACGGAAAATGATTAATTTGGAAGTATTGCCCAAGTTTGAATGTGACAAATCAAAATGTCAAGTATGTGTGGAATCTAAGTATGTTAAACATCCTTATAAGTCGGTTGAAAGGAATTCAAATCCTTTAGACTTAATTCACACAGATATTTGTGACATGAAGTCAATACCATCTCGCGGTGGAAAAAAGTATTTCATAACCTTTATTGACGATAGTACTCGATATTGCTATGTTTACTTACTTAATAGTAAAGATGAAACAATAGACGCATTCAAGCAATACAAAAATGAAGTTGAAACGCAACTTAATAAGAAAATCAAAATGATAAGAAGTGATAGGGGTGGTGAATATGAATCTCCTTTTGAACAAATATGTTTAGAATATGGAATTATTCATCAAACAATGGCCCCTTACACGCCCCAATCCAATGGGATTGCAGAAAGAAAGAATCGTTCATTAAAGGAGATGATGAACGCATTATTGATAAGTTCTGGTTTGCCACAGAACTTGTGGGGGGAAGTCGTTCTTACGGCTAGCCGAATACTAAATCGAGTACCCCATAACAAAACACAATCCATTCCATATGAAAAATGGAAAGGAAGGAAGCCCAACTTGAATTATTTTAAAGTGTGGGGGTGTTTGGCAAAAGTGCAAGTTCCTAAAC
The DNA here is from genome assembly GCF_001879085.1 of Nicotiana attenuata. Classification (NCBI taxonomy): domain Eukaryota; kingdom Viridiplantae; phylum Streptophyta; class Magnoliopsida; order Solanales; family Solanaceae; genus Nicotiana; species Nicotiana attenuata. The sequence continues at coordinate 2,890 of NW_017679883.1, read as the reverse complement.
CCAAAAGGGTAAAAATAGGACCGAAAACCGTTGGTTGTGTTTTCATAGGATATGCGACTAATAGTAAAGCATATCGATTTCTGGTTCATAAATCAGAAAATCCCGACATTCATAATAATACGGTTATAGAATCAGATAATGCTGAGTTCTTTGAAAATATATATCCGTATAAAAAGGAATGTGAGTCGATTGGTGAAGGATCTAAACGACCTCGGGAAGAAACAAAAGAAAGTACACTTAACCAGGAGAATCCAAGACGTAGTAAACGTCAAAGAACGTCTACTTCTTTTGGACCAGATTTTGTGACTTTCTTATTGGAAAATGAGCCTCAAACATTTAAAGAAGCTATGTCTTCTTCGGAATCATTGTTATAGAAAGAGGCAGTCAATAGTGAAAT
>NW_017679883.1:0-1120 GCF_001879085.1 Nicotiana attenuata | reverse complement strand
CGACGAGACATAAAACCGTTAGACAATTACTCTCTAGAGGAATTATCACGATTGACTATGTAAAGTCAAGTGATAATGTGTCGGATCCACTTACAAAAGGCCTAACTAGAGAGGTAGTTGAGAAGTCATCAAAGGGAATGGGACTGTGGCCGAGAACAATTCATAGTGGCGGTAACTCTACCTAGAAGACTGGAGATCCCAAGATCTAGGTTCAAGGAGATCAAACAAAGTCATTTATGACGGTTCAACATTGTCAACTAAACTTTTGGTCCACTCTCGTGATGAGACAATGTTCAGTACCAAGGATAAAGCATTAAGGCTTTTTAATGATTTCTAAATTTGATACAGGGTATATCAAATAGTGTATCTACGGGATGACACGTTTAGGAATCACCTATGTAAGTGTGAAGTGTTAGCCGCTTCAAGGAGAACACAGCAAGGCCAGTTCTCTACGCACTTATGAAACCAGGCGGTGTTCATGGCTGAAACGAACACAACAATGAGAACCAAAGACGGTTAAGGGTTGGTTGTGTGACTTGTGGTTGTCTAGGTATACACTAAAGTTCGACGGTTCAAAGATATCAAATCTACCGATTGATCGAGTATATCCGACATAAGTTCACTACGGAAAGTTCAAAGGGAAACCTACTTATCCAGATGCAATTAATCCTTACTTGTGAATCACACAGTTTTTCATGCATACTTCCGTGATATAGCCGTTCCCCATTCATGTGGGGGATTGTTGGGTTTTTAAGGTATTTAATTAATATATTAAATACTTAAAAGAGGGTGAATGGAAAATGGAGGGAAATGAAATTTTTGAGTGAAATTTTAAGTTCCCCCTCCCTTGGCAAATGGGCATTGTCCCATATTGGAAGAGGAAGAGGTTTTTTATGGGTATATAAGCAATTGCTCTTCTTCTAGCTCTTAAAGAGTTGAGAAGAAGGCAAGCCTCGCGCCGTCGTCGTCGCTCGCTCGCTCGGCTCGGCTTCGGCTTCGGCTTCGGCTACGGCTACGGCTTCGGCTTCGGCTTCGGATTCGGATTCGGATTCGGATTCGGATTTGGATTTGGTCAAATGATCGATTGATTGATTAACTTTTTGGACCAAATTTATTTGTT
>NW_017679882.1:7457-15270 GCF_001879085.1 Nicotiana attenuata | reverse complement strand
TTGGCGATGTTTTCAGCCGATGTAAAGTATAAAATATAAATGGCGATCTTTCAGCCGATGTAAAGTAGTAAATATAAATGGTGATCTTTCAGCCGATGTAAAATATAAGTGGCAATCTTTCAACCATTGCGAGATTTAAATAAAATTGGCGATATTTCAGCCGATGCAGGATTTAAATAAAATTGGCGATGTTTCAGCCGACATAGAGATTCAAATAAAGTTGGTGATATTTCAACCGACATAGAGATTCAAATAAAGTTGGCGATATTTCAGCCGTGCAGGATTTAAATAAAATTGGCGATATTTCAGCCATGCGGGGGATTTAAATAAAGTTGGCGATATCTCAACTGATATAGAGATTTAAATGAAGTTGGAGATATTTCAGCCATGCGGGTGGAGACAATGCTTAGTCTCGGAAGGCAGAAAGGTAGCCTTATGCAATGCAGAGAAAAATGCAGATGGAGACAGTGCTTAGTCTCAGAAGGCAGAAAGGTAGCCTTATGCAATGCAAGGAAATGCAGATGGAGACAATGCTTAGTCTCGGAAGGCAGAAAGATAGCCTTATGCAATGCAAGGAAATGCAGATGGAGACAATGCTTAGTCTCGGAAGGCAGAAAGATAGCCTTATGCAATGCAAGAATAAAGGTGAAGAGGAACGATGTTTCATAGCTGATAGATGATGGTTGATAGTTGATCATGTCATTGTGGCCGCTGGGGATGTCATGTGCGGATAGCACTTGTGAGTAGGCGATGATTCTGAGAGTTGTACTCCTGCAAAATATGAATATGTAATCGCATCTGATGGTTTCAAGTCTTGGGGTGCCTGCATTCAAAGAAAAATCGTGAGTTTTGTAAAGGGGGAAGGTTAGTTCGTCTTCCCGTGGACTCCGCTCGTCCTACTCGGCTCTTGTTTTCATTGGGGGTAGCGTCGCTAAACAAAGCAATTTGATAGTAGCCATGCATGATTTAGAAAAAAAAATATGATGAAAATACATAATTGAAAATAGTTTTCTTTTAAGTGAACCGACTACTGCGACGCGGTTCATGACATTGCAACCTTTTTGCTCCGGAATTTTGAGGGTCCTCCTCAAAATTCTGCCCCAGTTTACTAGGCTGGTGTTTCTGACGGCTGCGTGTGACGAATGACTGAAAGTTGACTTCGGAATTTTGAGGGTCCTCCTCAAAATTCTGCCCCAGTTTCCAATATCGGGGGAAATGACATTTTTATTGAATTGTGACCGAACCCATAGGGCTGCCTACATATCCCCTCTTAAATGGGAATCAGGTCAGGCGTAGTTCAAATACATCATAAAGAAATCATAATGATTACACATAATAACGCTTGACTGCATCTGAATTAATTGGCTTTGGCCAGACTTCTCCATCCATTTTTGCAAGTATGAGGGCTCCTCCTGTCAGGACCCGGTGAACCATGTACGGGCCTTGCCAGTTAGGAGAGAACTTTCCTTTGGCTTCATCCTGATGCGGGAAAATTTTCTTCAACACCAGCTGCCCCGGTGTGAATTGCCTCGGCTTGACTCTTTTGTTGAAGGCTCTGGACATCCTGTTCTGATACAATTGACCATGGCAAACAACATTCATTCTTTTTCCGTCTATAAGGGCTAACTGCTCATAGCGACTCTTTACCCATTCTGCATCTTCAAGTTTCGCTTCCTGTATAATTGTCAGGGAGGGGATCTCTACCTCGGCCGGAATGACTGCCTCGGTACCATAAACCAACATATAGGGAGTCGCCCCGGTTGATGTGCGAACCATGGTGCGGTACCCCAGTAAAGCAAATGATAGCTTTTCGTGCCACTGCTTGTGTTTCTCTATCATCTTCCTTAGTATCTTCTTGATGTTCTTATTGGCCGCTTCTACAGCTCCATTCATCCGAGGTCTGTAGGCTGTAGAATTCTTGTGCTTAATCTTGAAGGTTTCACATATTGCTTTCATCAGGTCACTGTTGAGATTGGAACCATTATCGGTAATGATTGACTCCGGGATGCCGAACCGGCAAATGACACGGTCACGGACAAAGTCTGCCACAACCTTCTTGGTTACTACCTTATATGATGCTGCTTCAACCCATTTGGTGAAATAATCGATTGCCACTAGAATGAACCTGTGCCCGTTTGATGCAGCAGGCTCGATGGGTCCGATGACGTCCATTCCCCAAGCGGCGAACGACCATGGCGAGCTTGTTGCATTAAGCTCATTACGAGGCACCTTTATCATATCCGCATGTATCTGATGGCATTTTCGGACATACTGGATGCAGTCCGTCTCCATAGTCATCCAAAAATAACTAGCTCAGAGTATTTTCTCTGCTAAGACGAAACAATTCATGTGCGGGCCACAGGTCCCTGCATGAACCTCTTCCAATAACCCAGACGCTTCCTTTGCTTCGACACACCTCAATAATCCCAAATCGGGAGTCCTGCTATACAGGATTCCTCCGCTGTGAAAGAAGTGATTGGATAACCTCTGTAGTGTGCGCTTCTGAGTAGCGTTTGCAAATTCTGGATATTCTCCTGTTGCCAGATATTTCTTAATGTCATGAGACCATGGTTTTCCGTCTGCTTCTTCCTCGACATGAGCACAGTAAGCTGGCTGATCATGAATCTTTACTGGAATAGGGTCTATGAAGTTCTTATCTGGATGCCGAATCATGGATGATAGGGTGGCCAATGCATCGGCGAACTCATTTTGGACTCTAGGGACATGTCAGAATTCTGTCTTTGTGAACCTCTTCCTCAACTCTTGTACGTGATGCAAATACGGGAGTATCTTGGAATTTTTGGTTGCCCATTCTTCTCGTACCTGATGTATGAGCAAGTCTGAATCCCCAATCACTAGTAACTCCTGAACGTTCATATCAATGGCCAACTTGAGCCCTAAGATGCAGGCTTCGTACTCGGCCATGTTGTTGGTGCACGGGAATCTGAGTTTGGCGGATACTGGATAATGCTGACCTGTTTCCGATACTAGAATTGCTCCTATGCCAACTCCTTTGAAGTTTGCTGCTCCGTCGAAAAACATTCTCCAGCCATCATAGGATTCTGCGATGTCTTCTCCTATGAAAGAGACCTCTTCGTCAGGAAAATACGTCTTTAGAGTCTCGTATTTTCCATCTACGGGATTTTCGGCAAGATGATCTGCCAGTGCCTGTCCTTTGATTGCTTTTTGGGTCACGTAGACAATATCAAATTCACTCAGCAGGATTTGCCATTTGGCTAGCTTGCCCATGGGCATGGGCTTCTGAAAGATGTATTTCAGCGGATCCATCCTTGATATGAGATGAGTGGTATAGGCACAGAAATAATGCCTCAACTTTTGAGCTACCCAAGTCAGAGCACAACGAGTGCGTTCTAGCAGGGAGTACCGGGCCTCGTACGGGGTGAACTTCTTGCTGAGATAGTAGATGGCTTGCTCCTTTCTCCCTATTTCATCATGTTTTCCAAAACACACCCAAAGGCCCCATCCAGTACTGCAAGGTAGAGCAATAGCGGTCTACCCGGTTCGGGCGGAACCAGAACTGGCGGTGTTGACAGGTATTCCTTGATTCTGTCGAAGGCCTTCTGACAATCATCAGTCCATTTAGTGGCGGCGTCCTTCTTCAACATCTTAAAGATTGGTTCACAAATGACAGTGGACTGAGCTATGAACCGGCTGATGTAGTTGAGTCTCCCCAGGAAACTCATAACCTCTTTCTTGTTCTTTGGCGGTGGCAGTTCTTGAATGGCCTTGACCTTTGACGGATCTAGTTCTATCCCTCGTCGACTTACGATGAACCCAAGCAGTTCCCGACAGGAACCTCGAATGCACATTTGGCGGGATTCAGTTTCAAGTTGTACCTTCTCAATCTGTTGAAGAACTTCCTCAGATCTTCCATGTGGTTAGTGGCTTTCTTGGATTTGATGATGACATCGTCTACATACACCTCGATCTCTTTGTGTATCATGTCATGGAAAATAGTAGTCATGGCCCTCATGTAGGTGGCCCCGGCATTCTTTAATCCAAACGGCATCATCTTGTAACAATACATCCCCCACGGCGTAATGAAAGCTATTTTCTCCGCGTCTTCTTCGTCCATCCATATCTGATGATACCCGGCAAAACAATCAACGAAGGACTGCAGCTCGTGCTTGGCGCAGTTGTCAATCAGAATGTGTATGTTTGGCAAGGGGAAGTCGTCTTTCAGATTGGCCCGGTTGAGATCCCGGTAGTCGACACAGACTCTGACCTTCCCGTCCTTCTTCGGCATTGGCACAATGTTGGCTAACCACGTTGGATACTCCACTATTCTGAGGACCTTGGCTTTGACTTGTTTGGTAACTTCCTCCTTGATTTTCAAACTCATGTCTGGCTTGAACTTCCTGAGCTTCTGCTTTACCGGCGGACATGTCGGATCTGTTGGCAGTTTGTGAGCTACAATAGATGTACTGAGACTGGTCATATCATCATACGACCAGGAAAATATGTCCTCATATTCTTTTAAGAATTCCGTGTACTCTTCCTTTTCTTATGGTGACACTGATGCACGTTTCCTTGACATTCTCTGTATCCCCTAAGTTGACAACCTCTGTTTCGTCCAAGTTAGACTTAGGCCTATTCTCAAAGTTCTCAACCTCTTTAACAACCTCTTCTGGTATATCATCCTCTTCTGAGTCTATATCCGTTTGTTGCGTTATCTCGTCGCATGTCACATTCGTCGGTTCATCAAGATAAGTAATAGTAATGCCCGAAGCTTTCCGGGCCTTGGTGGTTCTGATGGACCAATTATCAAGGCACGCTCCTCGGCTCACAGCTTGTATGGAAGGGCCTTCCTCCCCTCCCTCCTTGAAAATGACGTGACAGTCCATATTGTCGTCTTCTAAGAACAGATTCTTCATTGCCGCCAACGCTTCCTCTTCTTCTGACCCATATATGACATCTGCTGGCTGGAAAGTATGCTCCAGGCGAGGTATCGGATGCTCCAGTGGGTAGTAGGGACTGCGCCATGGTGGCGACCAGTGGTTGAACTCCTCCCAAGTGTATTCATACCCCAAACCAAAAGTGGTACCATGTTTTTTCAGCTTGATGGGTTTTGGCGATGCCTTGGAGGTTTATCCCACCACTTGTCCTTGTCCATGGCGTTGACTCGCTCAATGTGATGGTAGGTTTCTCCGCCTAGCTTCCTTCTTCCTCCGATCGCTGGGATGGTCTGGCGACTGTATATGGGATTACTACCGTTGCCATGAATAATCACCTCTTGGTGATTCCACTCGAACTTCACTGCCTGGTGCAGGGTTGATGCTACAGCTCCGGCGGCGTGGATCCAAGGTCGTCCCAGTAGTAAGTTATAAGATGCTGGGATGTCTATCACTTGAAAATCAACGTCGAACCAAGTCGGTCCCATTTGCAAACACAAACTGATTTCCCCAATAGTGGACCTTTGGGAACCATCAAAAGCTTTGACGTTGATGGCCCCATCCTTGATCTCATGCAGGCTCTTCCCCAATGTTCTGAGAGTCACCAATGGGCAAATATTTAGGCTGGACCCTCCGTTAATCAAAGTCCTGGTGATGATATAGTCTTCACATTGCACAGTGATGTGCAACGCTTTGTTGTGGCTTAACCCTTCTGGGGGCAACTCATCCTTGTGGAAAGTGATTTTATGACTCTCCAATATCTGCCCTACCATGTTCGCCATTTCTCCTCCAGTTATGTTGCTGGGTACATATGCCTCACTTAGTATTTTCATCAAAGCATTCTTATGTGCATCGGAGCTTTGCAGCAGAGCTAGGATGGAGATCTGTGCCGGTGTTTTATTCAGTTGATCAACGACTGAGTATTCTTTCGCTTGTATCTTCCGCCAGAGATCATCTGGCCCAGTTTCAATAGGCCGTCCAGAGGCCCGCTTACTTGATTCAGCGAAATGCTCCGGAGTGTAAATCCTGCCGGTTCTGGTCATATTCTGTGCTGCAATTGCTTCTCCAGACCTAGTTTTCCCCTTCCTTCTTGCTTCGGCGGTGTAATCCCAAGGAATGGCCTGTGTATGGAACAGTGTTATAGCTGATATTGCTACAAGATTGGGTACCCTCATTTTGGGAGGTAACACAGCAACTTCAAATGGTACAGGTGTCTTTGGAGACCCAAACTCCACCTCAATTGGCCCTGTTGGCGGTGTTTCAAGCTCGAGTGGTATGGACACATTTACTTCAGCATCCCTAGAGGGCTGGATCTGGACCACAATTGGATTCAGTGTGATTGTTGATTTCTTGGGCTCGTCACCTTCGACAATTAATCCAATTGACCCTTTGGGGTCCCAATCATCTTCTACCTCAATCATGTGCATACCTCCACCCTTATGATCAGGCAAGGGATTGTTGCGAACATTGGGAGCGGGCTCTTTTGCCACGATGATCTTGTTGTCAATTAAGGCTTGGATTTTATCCTTTAGAGATCGGCATTCATCAATGGTATTCCCCTTCATGCAGGAATGGTATGCACAGGTTTTGTTCGGGTTGACCCATTGGGAAGGATTTTCTGGAGTTATGGCAGGGATTGGGGTAACGTAACCAGCAGCTTTGAGCCTTTCATACAGCTGGTCGATTGGTTCGGCGATGGCGGTGTATTGCTTGGGAGGTCTACGGTCGAAGTTAGGTCGGGTCTAGGAAAGTTTTGGCGGGTGGGAGGTGATTGATAGTGAGAGGGCTGAGCATTATAGGCTTGGTAGATGGGTGCGGGTTGGGAATATCTTGGTGAGGTAGGTTGATATGTGGGGGGTGGAGATGATTGGTAAGTGGGTGGCGGAACTCGGTAGGAGGGCGAAGGTGCTTGGTAGTTTGGAGTAGGTTGATATGTGAGTGGGGGTAATGGATAGGTTTGGTATTTTATTGGGGATTTTGTTCTCTGTGCAACCATCACGGCACTCACATCCTTTTTCTTGGATGTGCCACCAGACTGTAGAGCCTTGTTGGTAGCCTGCAATGCCTCAAAATTAGTGACCATACCATTTTTAATTCCTTCCTCAATCCTTTCCCCTAGTTTGATGATGTCGGAAAATTTCTGGCCTTCGATCAACATCAGCCTCTCATAATACTGTGGGTCCTGAGCTCGGACGAAAAACCTGTTCATTTGTTCTTCTTCTAAGGCCGGCTTGACCTTAGCAACCTCTGATCTCCAACGAGTAGCATACTCGTGGAATGTCTCTGTAGGTTTCTTCTTCAAATTCTGGATGTAGAATACATCTGGCTCATTCTCCGTATTGAATCTGAACCTGTCCATGAAATCGGACGCCATTCCTACCCAGCTTGTCCACTTCTTGGGGTCTTGGATAATGTACCAAGATAGAGCATCACCTTTCAAACTTCTCATGAAGAGCTTCATGCGAATCTTTTCATCTCTTCCAACACCGACCATCTTATCACAGTATGTCCTCAAATGGACTCTGGGATCCCCTGAGCCATCAAACATATCGAACTTGGGAGGTTTGTACCCCTCGGGAGGTTCGACATCTGGCTGAATGCAAAGGTCCTCATAATTCAGCCCCTCAATGCCTTTGTTTCCTTCAACACCCTGGACTCGGCTAGTCAGTTTCTTGAGTTCTGTGGCCAGGTTCTTGATGAGAGAGTCCTTGTCATTAGACTCCGGTGTGCTTGAAATAGGTTGAGTATATTGTGGCATGGTTTCCACGTAGATGGGGGTGTGGTGGGGATGATCATTTAGTGGTTCGGGAATGAGGAGCGGGTGTGTTTGAAGTGTGACATGTGTTGCAATTTTGATGGAGAGCGGGTTGTTTCTGTGGTTCGGGTATGTTCTGTGAGGG
>NW_017679882.1:0-3984 GCF_001879085.1 Nicotiana attenuata | reverse complement strand
GGCCCAGTTTGTACATCAAATGAAGAAGAACTATGAGGGAACCATTGCTAACATGAAAAGAAAAATGAATACTCTTGAAGAAAAGGCAGCTCGGCAGGACAAAGAATTTCGGGCCGAGAGAGAACAGTGTTATGGGTTAATCGCTGAGATGGAAAAGGAAATAAAATTGTTACAAGATCTTCACCTCCAGGATTCTCAGGTGCTAGAGGCTCGTACCCATCAGATAAGTCGGCTACTCCAAGAAAAGGGCCAAATCAGGGAAAGAATCAGAAACATTGCCAACTACATTGTCAGGAAGTGTCAGACTGGTGAGCGGATGGGTCGTACCACGTTCTTTGCTTCCGTGATGATATTCGTTCGCCAGGTCATGAATGATCTAGATCAGTTGCAAAAGGGTCTCGCACGCAGGCCCGCGGCGATGCCGAGAGATGCCCCGCGGGCCCCAGGATTTGAAGCTTTGATGTATTCCTAGATAATCGAGTCTGTATTTCTGCTTTTGAGTCTAGTTTTTGTACTTTCCTTTTTTTAAAAAAGAACAACAATAGTTTGGTAGCTTTGTAATCGCAGTTGTTATTAATGAAAATTTGAAAAATTCCCGAAAAATTGTTTATTTCTTGCATTTATTTTTCGCATTTATTTGCCAGAACTACGCTCGGTCTGATTCATGCGGGGTCATGATATGTAGGCAATCTCCATAGGATTCGACCAAAACCAAAAGAAAGAAAAAGAGTGATAAAAAATAAAGAAGAAAGAAAAAGAAAAAAGAAAAAGAGGAAAAGAAAAAGAGAGGAAAATAGGAGAGAAAAGAAAAGAGAAGAGAGAAAATAAGAAATCGTGAGAAGAAAACAATGGCAAAAGAAGAGAGGGAAATGAGAGAATAAAAACAAAGAGAGGTCAAAGGAAAGAATGAAAAGAAAAAAAAAAAGAAAAAGAAAAAAAAGAGAATAAGTGGCAAATGGAAATAAGGAAAACCGGGATGACGCAAGCAGCCAAACAAATGCATAATAGAAATGGTTAACTGCTTAGGTACATTCATTCCCCAAAATATGCGGTTACCAATCTATTAAAGCCCTCACCGCTAACAAAGTTGTTGTTGATACATTGAGTTCAGGCAGGTGGTTAGTTGATTGGCATTTTGGCAACTCACTCCTACAACCCCCGGTCAAAAAAAAAAGTTGATCATAGCCAACCAGGAACTTGACGCGAGTGTTATCGATCCTTCGAGAGAGGTGGAAGAGTTGGATGTTAATGTGATGAAAGAAGAGATGTATAAACTGAAACAACAGATGGCCAAGATGTATCAAGCATGGGCAAAAAAAAAAGGCGCCCGATATCAACCAGAATCCATTGTCGGCCCATCATGAGACAAATATGATCGAGATAGTGCGTAAGGAAGGGGAACCTAAGAAACCTTCACAGACCGTCATGATGATTCGGTCCAGTGAGGTCGGGCCGTTTGAAAAGTCAACAAGTGGGAAATCAGTAATCAGGTTGGGCGGGACAGATGAGCCATCTGTGGTAGTCAATAAAGGGTCATCAAGTGGGGTTGCAACGAAACAAGAAAGGGCAAAAGTGGTTGTGCCAGGAGTGTCAAACAAGCCTGTCGTGATTGTGGAGGGTGCCCACACAGAACCCGTCATTGTCAAGCCAGGGGCAGTGAAGCATCCGGTGTCAGCAGTTCCAAAGCCTTTGGTTGTCTTTGGTGAGGAGTTGATTTGAGAGGGTCCAAAGTTTATTTGATGAAGTAAACACGGTGGAAATTGGGGGAGGCTCTGGTGACGAAGAGGTGCATTTTGTCAAGCCGAATGTGAAGATCAACAATTGGGAAGCTACTCCTCTTCCTACTCGGAGGGAGTTTTGGTAGTGGGTTTTGATTTTCTTTTAGTTGTCTGGATTATTCCAGGGTTGTGATTCAGGTTCTAAGTTCCGTCCGTTTGAACGTGTTAAACCTTGTTATCTTCAATTTCAGTGAAATGCAATTTCCCTTCTTCTTCATTCCTGATAGTTTCATTTTTATTTTTTCTTTCTTTCTTGTACAGTTCTTTCTATGCTGGTATCAATGACATGACATGCATGAGGAATCTTCGGCCCAGTCTTAAAAGCCGGTCTAATTCTGAAGTAATAATAAAAGAAATTGAGTGTGATGATGAATTGGAACATGACGATGATGAGTGGGTCAAAGCCGGCCTGGAGCAATTGAGTCTGATTGATGAAAAGAGATTGGCAGCAGTATGTCATGGCCAATTGTACCAACAGAGAATGGCGAGAGCATATAACAAGAAAGTGCGTCCACGAAAGTTCGAAGTAGGACAGTTAGTGTTGAGACGTATCTTGCCTCATCAGGCTGAAGCAAAAGGAAAGTTCGTCCCAAACTGGCAGGGACCATTTGTTGTAACTAGAGTGTTGTCCAATGGTGCATTATATTTGATAGATGTGGAAGGAAAATGTGTAGAAATGGCTACCAATTCTGATGCAGTCAAGAGATACTATGTATGATTCCTCTGTCTGATTGTACTTGTTTGTATTTGGCATATTTTGAAGATTGGAATGACGAAGGCATTTTGTTCTGCTATCTAAACACTTTATCCTTTGCTACCCCTTTGAGCCTCAGTTATTCTCTTTCATACCCCTCTTTTGGAATCAATGACAAAGCTCGTAAACACAAGCATGGAAAGTAAGTGAAGGAAAAGGAGAAGGAAAAAGTGAAAGAGAAAGAGAAGAAAAATGAACAAAAAAAAAGAAGAAGAAAAAGAAAAGAAAAAGAAGGGGAAAAGAAAAAGCAGGAAAAGAAAAGAGAAGAAAAAGAAAAAGAAAAGAAAAAAAGGAGAAGAAAAAGAAAAAAACAAACAACAAAAAGAGAAAGGAAGAAAGAAAAGAAAAGAAGAGAAAGTGGAAGAAAAAGAAAGGAAAAATCACAGCAACAAAGTAATTTCTGTACCTGAACTACATTTGACTTGATCCCGATAGGGTACGTAGGAAGCCTCTCTCTGAGGTTCAGTCACACCAAAATAAAAATCCAAAAGTCCCCACGGAAGAAACTGGGGCAGAAGTTAGGGTTGTGCAAGAAAGTTGATTCCAAAAGTTGTAGTTGTGAACCCATATTGAATTGTTTTTGAGTCTTTTATACCCTTTCTTTCTAGCCCTATCCAAAAGCCTGCATTACGGTCCAAAGAAAGACCTTTTGATCAATCTTCAGGAAGTGCCAATACGACCGAGTAAAAATGATTCGCGTCAGGGGCAACACTTCGGTACAAGAGAAATAATGAAAATGAGAGAGTCTTATTGGTGAAAACCTTCACGGGCACCGTAAGGCGACGGGAGTTGAGAGAAAATAAAAAATGAGAGAGTCTTATTGGTGAAAACCTTCACGGGCACCGTAAGGCGACGGGAGTTGAGAGAAAACAAAAAATGAGAAAGTCTTATTGGTGAAAACCTTCACGGGCACCGTAAGGCGACGGGAGTTGAGAGAAAATCAAAATGAGAGAGTCTTATTGGTGAAAACCCTCACGGGCACCGTAAGGCGAAGGCGAGTTTTTCAGACAGACAAATGAGACAAGTCTGTGGTCAAAGATGCTCAGGACATTGCAAGACGAGCAAGGTTTGGGTTTGGATAATAAAACATGTTGTGAAAGTTCGAAATAGCAAATGTGGCAATCAAAAGTTGATTGGTTAGACAGACTGGGCTGATTAATCCAAAATGCATGGCATGCTCAATGGTACCAGCTGTTCCACTCAGATAAGTCTCATTCTCTTCTTTCTTCATTACAAATCATCCGTTCTCGGATTCTCTTTATCCTTAACCCTTGAGGTCATTGCATTTCATTCTTTTGAGGTCTATCTCTAGGATGTTTCAGTGTCAGTTCTGAAACAAAGGAGGGAATGTCAAAGCTAACTACCAGCTTCCTAGTTGTACAGATAGGGCTAGAATATATCAAAGATGTCCAAAAGCAAAGTAAGTCATCAAGGACCACTGGAAGTTTCATC
>NW_017679881.1:4670-15276 GCF_001879085.1 Nicotiana attenuata | reverse complement strand
GATGATAAAGTCAGATGCAACTCGCCGCCGTTCGAGCAGGAGAGCATAATATCTGGGCCTCGGCCTCCCTCTCTAGGGCGACCTCCAGCTCGAGCTGGCTGTGCAGGTATAGTGGTAGCTGGTGCGGTAACCATAGCCTGAGGACTCGGTGGAGCACGCAGAGCCTGAGAAGTCTGTGGAGGTCGCCCTCTTGAGTCTAGGGAAATCCCTCACCATATGACGAGTGTCACCACACTCAAAATAAGCTCTCGAAGGACGTGGCTGCTGCGACTGGCTCGGGCCTGATTGGCTGGATTGACCGATGAAAGCACCCCGTACAAGAGGTGCACTAGACAATGGAGGTGCGTAATAGGGAGCCTGAGGCCTAAGAGTGGACGGAATGCCACTGAAGCTGGAAATACTGAATGAACAGGGCGACTCACACAGCCCCTACCATGACGAGCTGTAGTTGGGCACGAGTACCACTATATATGACAGACTCTCCAGACCTATTGGCCTCTCTCTCTCCTCTCTCTCCCGAGTCAGAATACCCTCCAATCTCCTAGCAATCCCCACTACCTGCTGGTATGCGATGTAAATCTCTAACTCCCAGGCCATGCTAAATCAGATACAGGGGTTAAGGCCCTCGATAAATCGACAGACCCGCTCTCTAACAGTAGAAACCAAGGTTGGTGCATGAACCAAACCGCATACTCCGACACAGTCATAGAACCATGGAGTAACTGCTCAAACTCTGCGCACCACACATCTCTTAGACTCTGGGGAACATACTCCATCAAGAACATATCTGAGAACTAAGTCCAAGTGAGTGAAGATGCCTCGGCCGGACTACCCAATTTAGATGCTCGCCACCACTGATAAGTCGCCCTCTTAAGCTAGAACGTAGAGAAAACAACCCTACTAGACTCTGCAATACCCATAGTACGGAGGATATGATGGCACTCCTCAAGAAAACCCTGGTCATTCTCTAATACCAAGCCACAGAAAGTAGGAGGGTGGTACTTCTTGCACCTTTGGAGGCAAAGAGTCCGTGCTTCGCGTTCGCATGCGTATGCTCGCGTTCGCGTATAAGGACTTGGGGTCCAGTGGAAATTGTTCTTCGCCTTCGCGTGTGAGGGAACCCGTTTGCGTAAGTGTAAAACCAGAAGCATCGCGTTCGCGGAGGGTGAGTCGCGTTCGCGTAAGGTTAATTTGGCTAATTTAAAAATGTGCTTCGCGTTCGCGAGGCTGAGGTCGCGAACGCGATGAAGAAATATCAGAATTGGGCAGAAAGTTTATAAACATTTCATCCGCAATTTTTAGTCATTTTTCCTCCATAGCTGAGCATTTTGAGAGTTTTTATGAAGGTGATTAAAGAGGGATTCAAGGAGAATTGATTGGAGGTAAGATTTTTGAACCTAAAACGTGATTCTATTGTGAAATATATCTAGGAATTCATGGAAACTTGAACAAAAATGGAAGAACTAGGGCTTGGAATTTTGGATTTTGATTTGGGATTTGAGGGGCCATTTGGACTCCGATTTTGGTGTTCTTTATATACATAGACTCGTGGGGAGATAAGGAACCCGTTGATGTAAAAATTTCTGAGTTTAGAGAAGTGGGCCCGGGGCTCGGGTTTTGCTAATTTCGGGATTTTTTATATTTTTCGATTGATTTTGCTTGGGCTTTGTTCCCTTAGCATATTGTGACGTATTCGTTTTGATTTTGGTAAGATTCGATGCGCGTGGAGGCAGATTCGAGGGGCAAAGGCGTCGCGAGCTAGAGATTTAGCCGGTTCGAGGTGAGTAATGATTGTAAATGATGTCCTGAGGGTTTGAAACCCCGGATTGCACATCATAGTGCTATATTGAGGTGAGACACTCGCTTGGGGTCGTTTACTATTGGGGATTGTGACTTGGTCCGTCCCGATTGATGATTTTACCGCGTATTTGACTGAAATTTATTTGTTATCATCATGATTTGGGTTGATTGCCATATTTGGGCTTCGTGCCAACTATTTGAACCCTTCGGGGATTTTTCTCACTGTTTTCTCACTGTATTGACTTATTACTTGAACTCAGTCCTGTTGTTTTCCACTGTTTTACAACTCAGCTACTTTTACTCAGTTTTGCGACTTAAATGATATTTCTAAATGATGGTTTGGGCTGAGAACTACTATTTTACTAATGCCCGAGGGGCTTGTGATAATTTTCGGACTGAGTGCGGCCGAGGGCCATATGTGAGGATACACTGAGTGATATGAGGCCGAGGGCCTGAGATACATTGGTACGCCACGAGGTGTCTTGAGTGATGTGAGGCCGAGAGCCGAGAGTTGATGCCACGAGGCTGCTTGGTATTGCGCTTGAGCCGTAAGGGGCCCCTCCGGAGCCTGCAGACCCACAGCAAGCGCGGGTACCCATTGTGAGCTGGTATTGTTCTAAGAGTGAGCCCGAGGGGCTGATACTGTTCTGAGTGATTGATACTGTGCCCGAGGGGCGGATTTCTACTTGTTATGTACCTGCCAAATTAACTGTTTTGCTTGTTAAAAAGGGATTTTACTTGATTTCTTCATTGATTTGCTGTTTTTAAGTGATTTTACTGCTTTTGTATAGAATGCTTTGTGTTTTCGCGCATTTTCTTGCTTTCAGCCATTATTTATATTTATTACTCACTGGGTCGGAGTACTCACATTACTCCCTGCACCACGTGTGCAGATTCAGGCGTAGCAGGTCCCGCTCCCGAGTGCTGACTCATTCCAGCTTCTGGCGGATCTTCGAGGAAACTTTAGGTAGCTGCTGGCGTTCGCAGCCTGGAGCTCCTCTCTATCTATATCTTTACTTTCTATTCTAGTTTTGAGACTCTGTAGTTATATTTGAGAGTTTAATATCTTAGACCCTCGTGACTTGTGACACCCCGGTTAGGGCTGTGTCGGGATGGTTTTCTGCTATTATTATCCTTAATTCCGCGAACTATTGTTACTAAATCATGTTTTAAACTGTTTCATGATAATTTACTGCTATAAGAGGTGTATTGTATTGGTCCGGCTGGCCTTGTCTTCACGAGAGGCGCCATCACGACCGGGTTCGGGGTTAGGGTCATGACAAGTTGGTATCAGAGCCTAGGTTACCTAGGTCTCATGAGTTATGAGAGGGTTTAGTAGAGTCTTGCGGATCGGTACGGAGACGTCTGTATTTATCCTCGAGAGGCTGCAGAACCTTTTATGAAAAACTTTATATTCTTGAAATTGTTGTCGTGCGAACTTGTTGATCCGAGGACTAAACTTCTGTTATTCTATTCTCTCACAGATGGTGAGGATGCGAGCTACTGGACAGGGTGGACGACCACCACTGCCACCAGCTGCGGCCACCAGAGGCCGAGGACGCGGTCATGGTCACGGTAGGGGCAGAGCAGCAGGGGCAGCACATGCAGATCCTGCAGCAGCACCAGCTCAGGCGCCAGCTGTGCCTATTGTGATCCCAGGCCTTCAGGAGGCTCTAGCTCAGATAATATCAGTGTGTACCGGTTTGGCTCAGGCGGTCTCAACTACTACGGCCGCAGTTACTTCACAGATCAGGGGAGGTATTCAGGCCCCCGTTTCTCGCACACCTGATCAGGTTGTGCAGGGACTCCAGACACCGGGGGCACCTCCAGCACAGCCGGTTGCACCAGCTAAGGAGTTTGTAGTACCAGTGAAGCCGGATGATGAACAGCGTCGACTTGAGAGGTTTGGTAGACTCCATCCTCCGACATTCAACAGTGCAGAGGGCGAGGATGCCTAGTGATTTTTGGATAAGTGGCAAAGGATGCTTCGTACAACAGGGATTCTAGAGATGTGGTGTGGCATTTACCATCGTTCTGTTTTCCGGGGCTGCCTTCACTTGGTGGGAGGCGTATGAGAGGCGCAGGCCTGCTGGAGCAGCGCCCCTTACATTGCAGCAGTTCTCTGTTCTCTTTCTAGAGAAGTATGTACCACAGTCGCAACGAGAGGATCTGCATAGGCAGTTTGAGCAGCTGCGTCAGGGGGAGATGACGGTGACGCAGTATGAGATACGATTCTCTGAGTTAGCCCGACATGCGGTTTGGTTGGTTCCCACTGATCGAGAGAGGATCAGGAGGTTCGTTGATGGCGTCACATATCAGCTCCGTATTCTCATGACCAGGGAGAGGGTTACTGGTGCCACATTCGAGGAGGTGGTGGATATTGCCAGGGAGATTGAGTCTGTCCGTCGCCAGGAGCGAGAGGACAGGGAGGCCAAGAGGCCTCGGGGATCTGGCAGCTACAGTGGTGCTCCTTCGAGGGGCCAGTTTCAGCACGGCAGAGGCCGACAGTTTCGACGTGGACAGTCTGATCGCTCAGGTTATCGGGGAGCTTCATCAGGTCATGGTTCCCACAGTTTGCACCAGGGCCATTCATCACTTAGTGCCCTTCCAGCTCAGAGCTCATCCCGTGCTCCATCTATTCAGGGCTCTTCTATGTCGGGTTCATCTGCCGTCATTCCGGTGCGAGGGGTTCCCTTCAGTCCCCATCTCCAGTACCTAGGAGTTGTTTTGAGTGTGGAGATTTTGGGCATGTGTGGAGGCAGTGTCCTCGTCGTGTTGCTAATTCGTCCCAGCAGAGGGGTCAGCCCTCAACTTCTGTTCCAGTTACTTCACCACCCGCCCAGCCAGCTAGGGGTGAAGATTAGGCAGCCAGGGGTCGCCCCAGAGGGGGAGGTCGATCAGGCAGCGGCCAGGCCCGTTTTTATGCTATGCCAGGCAGATTCGATGTTATTGCCTCCGATGCTGTCATTTCAGGTATTATTTCAGTCTGCCACAGAGATGCCTCTGTATTATTTGATCCCGGTTCCACCTTTTCTTATGTGTCTTCGTACTTTGCTCATTATTTGGGTACGCCCCGGGATTTTCTTGCTTCACCTGTTCATGTATCTACCCCGGTGGGCGATACTGTTGTTGTAGACCGTGTGTACCGATCATGTGTGGTGATTATTGGGGGTTTGGAGACCCGAGATGATCTTTTATTACTGAGTATGGTGGATTTCGATGTCATCTTGGGCATGGATTGGTTATCTCCGTGTCGTGCTATTCTAGACTGTCATGCTAAGACAGTCACTTTGGCTATGCCGGGTGCACCGCAGATCAAGTGGCGTGGTATGACTGATTTTGTTCCTAGTAGAGTGATCTCTTTCGTGAAAGCCCAGCGTATGGTTGGGAAGGGTTGTCTCTCGTATCTTGCCTTCATAAGGGATGTTGAAGTTGAGGCTCCCAGTATTGATTCTGTCCCAGTTGTGAGGGATTTCTCTGATGTATTTCCTGCAGACCTGCCAGGCATGCTACTGGACAAGGACATTGATTTTGGTATTGACCTGGTGCCGGGCACTCAGCCCATTTCTATTTCGCCGTATCGTATGGAACCAGCAGAGTTGAAGGAGTTAAAGGAGCAGCTTCAGGAACTCCTAGATAAGGGGTTCATCCGGCCTAGTGTGTCACCTTGGGGTGCGCCGGTTCTGTTTGTGAAGAAGAAGGATGGCACTATGAAAATGTGCATCGATTATAGGCAATTGAACAAGGTAACAATTAAGAACAAGTACCCTCTGCCTCGCATTAATGATTTATTCAATCAGAATCATGGAGCGAGGCTGTTCTCCAAGATTGATCTCCGTTCAGGTTATCACCAGTTGAAGATCAGGGATTCAGATATTCTCAAGACAGCCTTCAAGACCAGATATGGTCATTATGAGTTCATGGTTATATCTTTTAGGCTGACTAAAGCCCCAGCAGCATTCATGCATCTGATGAACAGCGTGTTCTGGACTTATCTTGATTCGTTTGTTATAGTCTTCATGGATGATATTCTGGTATATTCGCGTAGTCAGGAGGAGTACGCGGACCATTTGAGGCTTGTGTTGCAGCGATTGAGGGAGGAGAGGCTTTATGCAAAATTCTCCAAGTGTGAGTTTTGGCTCAGGTCAGTGGCATTCTTGGGACACGTGGTGTCAAGTGAGGGGATTCAGGTTGATCCAAAGAAGATAGAGGCGGTGCAGAGTTGGACCAGACCGTCCTCAGCTACTGAGATTCGTAGTTTTCTTGGTTTGGCAGGCTATTATCGCCGGTTTGTTCAGGGATTCTCATCTATCGCATCGCCCTTGACCAAGTTGACTCAGAAGGGTGCTCCATTTGTATGGTCGGACGAGTGTGAGGAGAGCTTTCAGAAGCTCAAGACAGCTTCGACCACGACTCCAGTGTTGGTTTTGCCATCAGTTTCAGGTTCATATACCGTGTATTGTGATGCTTCGAGAGTAGGGATTGGTTGTGTGTTGATGCAGGAGGGTAGAGTTATTGCTAATGCTTCTCGCCAGTTGAAGCCATATGAGAAGAACTACCCCGTTCATGATTTGTAGTTAGCTGCCATAGTTCACGCATTGAAGATTTGGAGGCACTACTTGTATGGCGTGTCTTGTGAGGTATTCACTGATCACCGCAGCTTCCAGCATTTGTTCAAGCAAAAGGATCTTAATTTGAGGCAGCAAAGATGGCTGGAGTTGCTTAAGGATTATAACATCACTATATTGTACTATCCGGGGAAGGCCAATATGGTGGCCGATGCTTTGAGCCGAAAGGCAGTGAGTATGGGGAGTCTGGCATATATTCCAGTTGGGGAGAGACCTCTTGCAGTTGATGTTCAGGCCTTGGCCAATCGGTTCGTGAGGTTGGATATTTCTGAGCCCAGTCGGGTATTGGCTCGTGTAGTATCTCGGTCTTCTTTATATGATCGCATCAGGGAGCGCCAGTACGATGATCCGCATTTGCTTGTCCTTAGGGACAGAGTCCAGCATGATGATGCTAGAGATGTGACCATTGGTGATGATAGAGTGTTGAGGATGCAGGGCCGGATTTGCGAGCCCAATATGGATAGGCTTCGGGAGTTGATATTGGAGGAGGCCCATAGCTCGCGGTATTCCATTCATCCGGGTGCCGCAAAGATGTATCAGGATCTTAGACAGCAATATTGGTGGCGGAGAATGAAGAAAGATATTGTGGAGTTTGTAGATTGGTGTCTCAATTGTCAGCATGTGAAATATGAGCATCAGAGACCGGGTGGCTCGCTTCAGCAGATGGTTATTCCTGAGTGGAAGTGGGAGAGGATCACTATGGATTTTCTTGTTAGACTCCCTCGGACTTTGAAGAAGTTCGATGCTATTTGGGTGATTGTGGATAGGCTGACCAAGTCCGCGCACTTCATTCCTATTTGTACTACTTATTCTTCAGAGCGGCTGGCAGAGATATATATTCGGGAGATTGTTCGGTTGCACGGTGTCCCAGTTTCCATTATTTTAGATCGGGGTACTCAGTTTACTTCCCAGTTTTGGCAGTTTGTTCAGCGAGAGTTGGGTACTCAGGTACAGTTGAGCACAGCTTTTCACCCTCAGACGGACGGGTAGTCCGAGCGCACCATTCAGATATTGGAGGATATGCTACGCGCTTGTGTGATTGATTTCGGAGGGTCGTGGGATCGGTTTCTACCACTTGCAGAGTTTGCTTACAACAATACCTACCAGTCGAGTATTCAGATGGCTCCATATGAGGCCTTGTACGGGAGGCGGTGTAGATCTCCAATTGGTTGGTTCGAGCCTGGTGAGGCTAGGCTATTGGGGACAGATTTGGTTCAGGATGCTTTGGATAAGGTGAAGGTAATTCAGGAGAGACTTCGTACAGCGCAGTCGAGACAGAAGAGTTATGCGGACAGAAAGGTTCGAGAGGTATCCTACATGGTTGGTGAGAAGGTCCTGTTGAAGGTTTCGCCCACAAAGGGCGATATGAGATTTGGAAAGAAGGGAAAGTTAAGCCTGCGGTTCATTGGGCCTTTTGAGGTACTTCGAAGGATTGGGGAGGTGGCTTATGAGCTTGCCTTGCCACCCAGCTTATCGAGTGTGCATCCAGTTTTCCATGTTTCTATGCTCCGGAAGTATATTGGGGACCCGTCCCATGTTCTGGATTTCAGTACGGTTCAGTTGGAGGGTGATTTGACTTATGATGTAGAGCCAGCAACCATTTTGGAGCGTCAGGTTCGGAAGTTGAAGTCAAAGGATATAGCTTCAGTGAAGGTGCAGTGGAGAGGTCAGCCCGTGGAGGAGGCTACCTGGGTGACCGAGCGGGAGATGCGGAGCAGATATCCTCACCTATTTGAGGCTTCACGTATGTTTCTTAACTCGTTCGAGGACGAACATTTGTTTAAGTTGGGGAGGATGTGACGACCCGGCCAGTCGTCTCATGAGTTAGCGCTCCGTTTCCCCCATTTCTGCTTCTTTATGCTTCGTTATCCGTGTTTTATGTGATCAAGTTGATTAGTTTGCGTTCGGAGTGGTTTTGGTAAGAAATGAGACACTTAGTCTCTTTTAAGAAGGTTTAAGTTGGAAAAGTCAACCGGATGTTGACTTATGTGTTAAAGGGCTCGGATGTGAGTTCCGATGGTTCGGTTAGCTTCGCGAGGTGATTTGTGACTTAGGAGTGTGATTGGATTTGGTTTTGGAGGTCCGATGTAGAATTAGGCTTGAATTGGCGAAGTTAATATTTTGGCGAATTTCGGTTGATAGGTGAGATTTTGATCCGAGGGTCGGAATGGAATTCCGAGAGTTGCTGTAGCCTCGTTATGTTAATTGGGATGTGTGTGCAAAATTTCAGGTCATTCAGACGTGGTTTGGTTTGGTTTTTGATCAAAAGCGTGTTTCAGATGTTTTTAGAAAATTTAAGCTTGAATTCGATGTGAATTGGTGGATTTGATGTTGTTTGAGGTGTGTTGATGGTTGAACCAAGTTTGAATGAGGTTTTAGGATGTGTTGGTACTTTTGGTTGAGGTCCCGGGGGCCTCGGGTGAGTTTCGGATGGTCAATAGGACCATTTTTGGTATTTGGGAGTTGCAGATTTTGGAGTTCAGGTGTTGCAGAAAATAAGCCTTCGCGATCGCGTGGGGTATATCGCGTTCGCGTAGAAGGAATTTGAAAGGCAGGAATTTAAGCCTTCGCATTCGCATTTGGAGGCTCGCGATCGCAGAAGGCAAAGAGTCCGTGCTTCGCGTTCGCATGCGTATGCTCGCGTTCGCGTATAAGGACTTGGGGTCCAGTGGAAATTGTTCTTCGCCTTCGCGTGTGAGGGAACCCGTTCGCGTAAGTGTAAAACCAGAAGCATCGCGTTCGCGGAGGGTGAGTCGCGTTCTCGTAAGGTTAATTTGGCTAATTTAAAAATGTGCTTCGCGTTCGCGAGGCTGAGGTCGCGAACGCGATGAAGAAATATCAGAACTGGGCAGAAAGTTTATAAACATTTCATCCGCAATTTTTAGTCATTTTTCCTCCATAGCTGAGCATTTTGAGAGTTTTTATGAAGGTGATTAAAGAGGGATTCAAGGAGAATTGATTGGAGGTAAGATTTTTGAACCTAAAACGTGATTCTATTGTGAAATCTATCTAGGAATTCATGGAAACTTTAACAAAAATGGAAGAACTAGGGCTTGGGATTTTGGATTTTGATTTGGGATTTGAGGGGCCATTTGGACTCCGATTTTGGTGTTCTTTATATGCATAGACTCGTGGCGAGATAAGGAACCCGTTGATGTAAAAATTTCTGAGTTTCGAGAAGTGGGCCCGGGGCTCGGGCTTTGCTAATTTCGGAATTTTTGATATTTTTCGATTGATTTCGCTTGGGCTTTGTTCCCTTAGCATATTGTGACGTATTCGTTCTGATTTTGGTTAGATTCGACGCGCGTGGAGGCCGATTCGAGGGGCAAAGGCGTCGCGAGCTAGAGATTTAGCCGGTTCGAGGTGAGTAGTGATTGTAAATGATGTCTTGAGGGTTTGAAACCCCGGATTGCACATCGTAGTGCTATATTGAGGTGAGACACGCTCTTGATGATGAGCGTGGGGTCGTTTACTATTGGGGATTGTGACTTGGTCCATCCCGATTGATGATTTTACCACGTGTTTGACTGCAACTTATTTGTTATCATCATGATTTGGGCTGATTGCCATATTTGGGCTTCGTGCCAACTATTTGAACCCTTCGGGGATTTTTATCATTGTTTCCTCACTGTATTGACTTATTACTTGAACTCAGTCCTGCTGTTTTCCACTGTTTTACAACTCAGCTACTTTTACTCAGTTTTGAGACTTAAATGATATTTCTAAATGATGGTTTGGGCTGAGAACTACTGTTTTACTAATGCCCGAGGGGCTTGTGATAATTTTCGGACTGAGTGCGGCCGAGGGCCATATGTGAGGATACACTGAGTGATATGAGGCCGAGGGCCTGAGATACATTGATACGCCACGAGGTGGCTTGAGTGATGTGAGGCCGAGAGCCGAGAGTTGATGCCACGAGGTGGCTTGATATTGCGCTTGGGCCGTAAGGGGCCCCTCCGGAGTCTGCACACCCACAGTGAGCGCGGGTACCCATTGTGAGCTGGTATTGTTCTGAGTGTGAGCCCGAGGGGCTGATACTGTTCTGAGTGATTGATACTGTGCCCGGGGGGCGGATTTCTACTTGTTATGTACTTGCCAAATTAACTGTTTTACTTGTTAAAAAGGGATTTTACTTGATTTCTTCATTGATTTGCTGTTTTTAAGTGATTTTACTGCTT
>NW_017679881.1:0-4645 GCF_001879085.1 Nicotiana attenuata | reverse complement strand
TACCTGCTTCTGTATAGAATTCTTGTGTTTTCGCGCGTTTTCTTGCTTTGCCAGCCATTTATTTATATTTATTACTCACAGCGTCGGAGTGTACTCACATTACTCCCCAGTCTTGACCTCCTTACCGTGTGTGCCAGATTCAGACGTCAGCAGGTCCCGGCTCCCGAGTGCTGACTCATCTTCAGGCTTCTGCGGATCTCGGAGACTTAGGTAGCTGCTGGCAATTTTTTACGGCAACCTGAACGCATCCTTCGTCTACTCGATATCTTTACTTTCTATTCTAGTATTGAGATCCGTTATTACATTTTGAGAAGTTAAAATAACATTAGACGCTCTGACTTTGTGTGACTCTCCGTCTCGCTATTGGAGTGCTCCGAGGTGGTGTGATCGGGTGTGTTTTCCGCTATTGATTATCTTAATTCTGCGAACTATTGCTACTAGAAGTCATAGTTTATAAACCTGTTCATGATAATTAATGACTCATATAAGAGGTCGTACTGCTATTGGCCGGATGCCTTGTCCTTCGACGTAGGGCCTCATGACCGGGATTCGGGTTAGGGTTCGTTGACACCAACTCTCATATCAGAAAAACTAAAGAAACTATGGAAAGACGGTAATAAGGGTCTGGAGGCTGGCGGACACCGGTATTGTACTTGAACTCTCCAAGCACAAACGTTACACCTCATAATTAAGTGCTTCGTATGATTTTACCTGATCTCCAACAACACTTGTTCAAGAAGGAGTATGAGTATCCACAAGTGCTGTGACTACCGATAATGCCACAGCCTACCTGAGAGTACTGACGATCGTGTCTAGGTCAGAGCTCCTACGAAAATAATAAGAAACAAAGAAAAACCTACTAACGACTTAATAAAATGACAGAAGAAAGCTGAAAACAATAAGAAATTTTAAGAGGTAAAATTACGAAATCAAGGAAATCGCAAAGTATCCACGAAGAGACAAGAATGCTCACAAGTTAAGGAAACAACACACACTACCACAAATAGAACAATCGAACAAGCGAGACCACTCCGAGGTAGCAGCCGTCGTAGTCCAAAAGTAAAATATGTCATAGTCGTTTCTTATATTCACCGCGGGAGTTTATAGTTTTTGTTTTAAAAATTATTTTTTTTCGAAATAGCATCCCGTGTTCTAGCCCACTTATCACATTCACATGATTCTAGTAGTATTCCCTACCTAGCCACGCATATTCAAGCCCACCTTATCCACCACATGCCGTTTCAAACACCCAAGCTTTATACACCACGCATGCATACTCAATAATTCACAATTGGGCACCACCAGATAACCTCGTGACAACAAATAACAACCGCACCGGAACAGAAATCTGCTACCAATATAAAATAATTACAACTTCACAAGAGTCTATACGAAACTCGTGCAAACACAACAAATAAATCAAGCTCCACTAGATCTCACTCACCAAAAAGGATAACACCACAAAACCAACACCATAACCAGCGTACGAGAGATAAAAATGAAATGTTTCAAAATCTTGCACCTGCTAGCCTCAACAGAGAACTCAGGCACTCGTGCACAAAATACCTCAATACGTCAAGCAGCTATTTCGAAGAGAATTAGCGATTGTCACGCAGTGAGAAGACCTACCACAGTAAGTAATGAATACGAATCAAGAAAGGCATTGATTCAACTATAAACTCGTACAGCTACAATGACTCTGAAATCTCATACACACGAGTACTAAAGAAGTCAATGAGTTCGATGCATAGTGAAAATTAGGCTACAACCTATTTCGATATGACTATACTATGCCTAAAGTCAACTCAGATAAGTGAATACTATAGGCTACTATAACTCTAGTGCAGATGTATAACATACCTTGTGCCGTTGTACAGGCACTATCATCCACCTCGCCTGATACAAACTCTCACAATCATCACAAATCTATCACAACGGCACCCAAAACCTAAGGGGGAATTCCCCCCGCGCGCCCCCCCCCCTCAACAAGGTTTAGACAAGTCACTTACCTCAAATACCGAATGCTCATATCAATCAATTAGAAGCTTTCCCTATTTTTCAACTACTCGACAGGTCCAAATCTAGGCACACAAACAATTACCTATTATAAATAATAGCCATATAGGAAATCTACATCTAAAATAATGAAATTCATGATTTTAGCAGAAAGAATTAGCAAACAATCGCCGCAAAGAGTCAACCTGGCCCGCGTTCTCGGAACCCAGCGCCAAATTATAAACCCCGAAAACACGACCGCATTCGATATCCGACCAACCCCATACAAAGAAGATCTACCCTACCAAATCCGGACTTTATTCCTCGCCTTGTCCAACACCCAAAAACAACTTTGCGGTCTCAAGAACTTCACTACTTTTTCCCCAAAATTTTAGCCCCAAAATCGACTAGATTTACATGATAAAATTAATGATGAGTATTAGTACATTTAATCAAAAGCGACGTGAAGTAATCTTAACCCAACAACTTTCTCTAAATTTCATTGTATGTCAGAACTTTCCGGCTTAATCCGAGCTCCTCAAAGTCCTAATAAGTTGAAAAATTACATAAACCCTCGATTTTGAGACTTAAATCTGCGCCGGATATCCCTCTTCGCCGAACTTGAAATTGCCTCGCGTGTTCGCAAAGCACAAAATTGCTTCTGGCCCAAATTCATTCATCTCTCTCTTTAGCTAGCAGTGAGAGCACAAACTATAGAAGAATAGCCTTTAGGAATTATCGTAATGTGGTTTCTCCAGGATTGACGGTGTGAGCAGAGTTATTAAGATTGTATATGATAGTTGTGAATACATTAGCTTTCCGTTAACTGAATAATTTAGTTTTTCCTAGTAAGAAAGATTTCTCAGAAGTAAGTTGGAAGATGAGTCGTCATTGACGTAGAGTGCAAAGAATTGCAAAAAATAAGGAAAGTTATTTGGATCCCAACAAAAAGAGAAGGATCCGCAAGTATAAGACCTTTGGTCTAAGGGGGCGATATGAAAATCGGCAGTAGAAACCCGCATAGTTAGCATGGGATATATATAAAAAAGGGAGAGAGAACTATAAAAATCATGCCAGTTATGTAGCATGAGGATAGTGCCATCGCATGAGACTCTAATCTTCGGAGTATAGACTTAGCTCACAACAATTCTATAAGTATTTTCAGGAAATGCTTAAGAAGATAACCAAGTGTGGGAAGTATAACTCATGATTGAGGTAGATAAGACAACTCTGGTGAAAGAAGTTCACCGCTTACCAAAGATAGGAGTTCGACTTCGCACTCCGAAGATGACGGAGTTGTTGTCTAGAACAGGACTTGTTCCCCCTTAGTAGCTGTAGAGAAGGAGAAACAATTTGATGATCCTTACGTGTTGCGGTTGAAAGAGGAGATTCACAAGTATAAGACGATGGCTTTTGAATAAGGGGGAGATGATAGTACTTTGAGATACCAAGACAGATTGTGTGTTCCAGACATAGATGGACTTAAAGAGGGAGATCATGTTAGAAGCCTATAATTCCAGGTATTCTTTCCATCCAGGTTCCCCAAAGATGTATCATGGTCTTAAGGATATTTATTGGTGGAATGGCATGAAAAAGAACGTTGCAAACTTTGTGGCCAAGTGTCCGAATATAAGTAATTGAAAGTCGAGCAGCAGAAAGCCTAGTGTTTTATCACATAATACATATATTTTGAGTGGAGATGGTAAATGTGAAATTTATAACAGGATTATCTTTCTCATTTTAAAAGCATGATTTGATTGGATGATCGTAAATCAACTTACCAAGTCAGCACACTTCTTACTAGTAAAAACTATAGATTTAGTAGAAGATTATACCAAGTTGTACATTCAGGAAATCGTCTGATTGTATGGGACTCCGTTGTCCGTCATTTCGGATTGTGGTGCTCAGTTTAAAATGAACTTTTAGAAGTTCTTTCAGAAAGGATTAGGTACAAGTTTTTCATCCTCAGAAAGATGGTCAGGCAGAGCGCATTATTTAAACAGTTGAGGATATGTCCTTGATGTTAAAAGTATTTGGGATGATCACATACCTCTCATTGGCCTTGCTAATAATAGCACCTACCATTCTAGTATCAAGATAGCACTGTGAGACACTCTGTATGGGCGAAGGTGTAGATCGCCAATAGGTTGGTTCAAAGTTGGTGAAAAGGAGTTGTTGGGACCAAATTTGGTCTATCAGACTATAGAGAAAGTTAAGTTGATTCAAGAGCGCTTGAAGACAACTCTAAGCCGCCAAAATTCCTATTCGAACGTGCGGCATAGAGACCTAGAGTTTCAAGTTGATGATTGGGTTTTTCTAAAAGTTTTGCCTATGAAAGGAAGTATGAGATTTGGGAAGAAGGAGAAGCATAGTCCCTGCTATATTGGGCCATATAGAATCTTGCAAAGGATCGGTCAATTAGCTTATGAGTTGGAGTTGGCACCAGAATTTGTGGCTATACAGCTAGTATTTCACGTGTCATGTTATAACATTCAAGTTTCCAGTACTCAGATACTCATGTCAGTTCGGTACTGAGATACTCATGTCAGTTCAGTACTCAGATACTCATGTCAGTTCAGTACTCAGATACTCATGTCAGTTCAGTACTCAAATACTCATGTCAGTCCAGTACTCAGATACTCATGTCTAG
>NW_017679880.1:6929-15279 GCF_001879085.1 Nicotiana attenuata | reverse complement strand
CTGTGTCCAAACTCACAAGGGACTTATAAGATTGTTTTTATATCCTTTTATCCTGACTTTTGGATAATATAGGACCTTCATAGTGGGAAGGTGAAGGGGATTGGTAAGGAACTAGAAGGTTTGTACAACTTGCAGCATCAGAAATTTGAAGCCAAGGCTGCAAGTGTACATCTTCAGGATCATTCTGTGCAAGAGGAGGATTTGAAAGTATGGCATGGAAGACTTGGGCATGCTCCAGATAGAGTAGTGAAACGGATTCCAAACATGAAGTTCAAGGCTAGTAGAGATGGAATAAAGGAATGCACAATCTGTCCTTTGGCTAGATGTCACGACCCCAGTTCGCCCTCCATGAACATGTCGTGACGGCACCTAGTCCCTACGACTAGGTAAGCCTAACAATTTGCGGAAAAAGAAAACAAATGCGGAAAGACTAGTATAAAACCGAAGATAACAATATAAAACTGTTTAAGATGCCGCTTGGCATACACAATACAAGATCTCAAAACCGAACAACTCCCAAAACCCTGAATCCCATGAATCACAAGCTATGAATATGACAAAGCTCTAACTCCGGAATATCTAAATCAAAGGAAGGATAGAAGGGCTATCACTACAAAAGAGAGAATGGAAAGGGACTCCTCGGTTTGCGGACGCGACAGATATACCTCGAAGTCTTTGGAGAATCGCCTCGCCTCAAGGGTAGTAGGGCTGAGTCGAAGTACTTGGATCTGCACACGAAAAACATGTGTAGGAAATGGCATGAGTACACCACAGCGGTACCCAGTAAGTGCCAAGCGTAACCTCGGTCGAGTATTGACGAGGAAGGTCAAGGCCCTACCGGTCATATACAATAATATATAAGGAAAAGAAACAGTATTAAAGTAACGCAGGGTAATAAGAACATCAGTAAGTACAACAGAGACAATTAATCACAGAAGGAATGCAGCTCAACACAGAGATAACAACGGGGATCTCCCAGGATACCGTCCCGTAGTCTCAAATATAAATATCCAGTGGATCTCCCAGGTATCGTCCCGTAGTCCAACTCATAATGCGCAGGGGATCTCCCGGAATACCACATCCGTAGTCCCAAATGTAAATACTCAGTACTGGGGGAATCTACCGGGTGCAGTCCCGTAGTTCCAATGTAAAAGTGCAGGGGGGATCTCCCGGAATACCACATCCGTAGTCCCAAATAAAACAGGCAAGGGGGATATCTTGGGATATCGCCCGTAGTCTTAAAATAAACACACAGCAGCAGCACGAAGAATATTCAATTCAATCAAGTTTATACCAAGGTAAAACAGGTATTTCTAGCCTAGTATGCTGCATAGAACTCCAATAAGGCAGTTTGGGCAAGTAAAGCAATTAAGTCATTTAGACATGCTTTTCTAAGCTAACAGTAGGCTTAAATTGCAATTAGTAAAAACAGGGAAGGAAACGAAAATATAGTTACTTAATGAAAACGGGATTTTCAACAATTAGCACATGTACGCACTCATCACCTCACGTACAAGGCATTTCATATACCACAGTACCAATTCCTAAGGGGAGTTCCCCCACACAAGGTTAGGCAAGCCACTTACCTCGAACCAGCTCAATCAACTCAATACCACGTTCTTGCCGCGAGTATCCGTCTCCAAATGGCCCAAATCTATTCAAAGTTATTGCGTAATGTAAATATGACTTCAAGTAACTAATTAATTTGAAGCTAATACGCGAAATTAGGAAAATCTCCCAAAAAGCCCCCCCCCCCCACGTCTCTCACGAGTTCATATCTATAGAAATTACTCCAATCCGACATCAAAATCTTGATCAAAACTCCAAAATTAGGCCTAAGAACTTTTCCAACTTTTCTCCAAATTTTCACCCCAAATTCGAATTTAAAGGATAAATTTAAGCATAGATTCGTGGAAATTAACCAAAACCGAGTAAGAATTACGTACCCAAAACACCCAGGTGAAAATCTCTCCCAAAATTGCAAATCTCGAGCTCCAAAATCAGTTTTCCAAGGTTTGAGACTAAACCCTCATTTCTGCCCTTTTTCTGATCAGTGGAACCGCACTTGCGGTCCCGCTTCTGCGTAGACCAAGTCGCACCTGCGACTTTTCATTAAAGCCCAGCTTTCGCACCTGCAATTACTTTTACGCAGATGCGGTGTCGCTTCTGCGGTGAAGCGTCCGCTTCTGCGGTCCCTGCTGGCTCTTCCCTTTTCCGCTTCTGCGATGCTAACGCCGCTTTTGTGGCTCCGCACCTGCGGTCCCCAACCGCAGGTGCGGTTATGACAGAAGATCAGCAGCTTCAATTTCTCCAAACCACTTCCAAATTCTTCCGATAACCTTTCGAAATCATCCCGAGGCCCCTGGGACCTCAACCAAAATTACGAACAAGTCCTATACCACTATTCAAACTTGTACCAACCTTCGGAACACTCAAAACAACATCAAATCATCAAAACTCCCTCGAATTCAAGCCTAAGGATTCCAAAACTTCAAATTTCCTCTTTTGATCAAAAAGTCTATCAAACCTCATCTG
Source organism: Nicotiana attenuata (assembly GCF_001879085.1). NCBI lineage: Eukaryota > Viridiplantae > Streptophyta > Magnoliopsida > Solanales > Solanaceae > Nicotiana > Nicotiana attenuata. Next base: position 12,744 of record NW_017679880.1, on the reverse strand, counting down.
AATTACCTGAAATTTTGCACACACATCTAAAATGGCACAACGAACCTTCTCCAACTTCCGAAATTCCATTCTGACCCCGATATAAAAATCTCACTATCGAACCAGAAACTTCAAAAATTTGACTTTCGGCATTTCAAGCCTAATTAAGCTACGGAACTCCAAAACACAATCCAAACACGCCGCTAAGCCCGAAATCACCGTACGGAGCTAACAAATCCAACGGAATTCCATTCCGAGGCTGTCTTCACACTGCTCCGACTACGGTCCAAATTCTAAGGCTAAAACTCTCATTTAGGGACTAAGTGTACCAAAACACTCCGAAACACAAAACGAATCCCCCGGCAACTCACAATAGCAGAAACAAACGCGGGGAATGCAGTTAATAGGGAATCGGGGCGTAAATTCTTATAACGACCGGCCGGGTCGTTACATCCTCCCTCTCTTAAAACATTCGTTCGTCCTCGAATGAGTATAAAGACATACCTGAAGTGGTGAAAGATGAGGGTAGCGGTTGCGCATATCCTGCTCGGTCTCCCAAGTCGCCTCTCGATCGGCTGACCCCACCACTGAACCTTCACTGATGCAATGTTCTTTGACTTCAGCTTCAGAACCTGCCTGTCCAATATCGCTACTGGCTCCTCAATGTAAGATAGATCCTTGTCCAACTGGACTGAACTGAAATCCAACAAGTGCGACGGATCACCGTGATACCTTCGGAGCATCGAAACATGAAATAATAGATGAACTCCTGCTAGGCTGGGAGGTAAGGCAAGCTCATAAGCAACCTCCCCACACGCCGCAATATCTCAAAAGGCCCGATAAACCTCGGACTCAATTTCCCTTTCTTTCCAAACCTCATAACGCCTTTCATAGGTGAAACCCGTAGCAAGACCCGCTCTCCAACCATATAGGAAACATCACGAACCTTCCGGTCCGCATAACTATTCTGTCTGGACTGGGCTGTACAGAGCCTATCCCGAATCACCTTAACCTTCTCCAAAGCATCCTGTACCAAATCTGTGCCCAATAATATAGCCTCGCCCGGCTCGAACCAACCCACCGGGGATCTACACCGCCTACCATACAAGGCCTCATACGGTGCCATCTGAATGATGGACTGATAGATGTTGTTGTAAGCAAACTCAGCCACTGGCGAGAACTGATCCCAAGAGCCTCCAAACTCCATCACACACGCACGGAGCATATCCTCAAGAATCTGAATAGTGCGCTCGGACTGTCCGTCTGTCTGGGGGTGAAATGCTATGCTCAACTCTACCCGAGTACCCAACTCGTGCTGTACGGCCCTCCAGAATCGTGATGTGAACTGAGTACCTCTATCTGAAATAATGGAAACTGGAATACCATGCAAACGGACAATCTCTTGGATATAAATCTCCGCCAACCGCTCCGAGGAATAGGTGGTACACACAGGAATGAAGTACGCGGACTTGGTCAGCCGATCCACAATCACCCAAATGGCATCAAACTTCCTCGAAGTCCGTAGGAGCCCAACTACGAAGTCCGTGGTGATCCGCTCCCACTTCCACTCCGGAATCTCTATCTGTTGAAGCAATCCACCCGGCCTCTGGTGCTCATACTTTACGTGCTGACAATTGAGGCACCGAGCTACAAATCTAGCTATATCTTTCTTCATCCGCCTCCACCAATAGTGCTGTCTCAAATCCTGATACATCTTCGCGGCACCCGGATGGATGGAATACCGCGAACTATGGGCCTCCTCTAGAATCAAGTCCTGAAGCCCATCAACATTGGGTACACAAATGGTCACATCTTTGGCATCACCTCGCAAAACCTTGTCCTTGAGGACAAGCAAATGAGGGTCATCAAACTGACGCTCCCGGATACGATCAAACAAGGAAGACCGAGAAACCACACAAGCAAGGACCCAGCTAGGTTCCGAAAGATCCAATCTCACAAACTGGTTGGTTAAGGCCTGAACATCCATCGCCATGGGCCTCTCCGCTGCTGGTAGGTAAGACAAACTCCCCAAACTCTCCGCCCGGTGACTCAAAGCATCGGGCACCACATTGGCCTTGCCCGGGTGATATAAGAGAGTGATATTATAGTCCTTCAGCAGCTCTAACCACCTCCTTTGGCGCAAATTAAGGTCCTTTTGCTTGAACAGATACTGCAAACTCCGGTGATCAGTATAAATCTCACATGGCACACCGTACAAATAATGACGCCAGATCTTCAGGGTGTGAACAATAGCAGCTAACTCGAGATCATGGACAGGATAATTCTTCTTATGTACCTTCAACTGTCTGGACGCATAAGAAATCACCCTACCATCCTGTATCAATATCGCTCCAAGGCCAACCCTCGAGGTATCACAATAGACAGTATAAGACCCCGAACCGATAGGCAATATCAAAACTGGGGCTGTAGTCAAGGCTGTCTTGAGCTTCTGAAATCTCTCCTCACACTCTTCCGTTCACTGGAATGGAGCACCCTTCTGTGTCAGCCTGGTCATAGGTGCTGCAATGGATGAAAATCCCTGAACAAATCGACGGTAATAACCCTCCAAGCCAAGAAAAGTGTGGATCTCTGTAGCTGAGGATGGTTTGGGCCAACTCTGCACTACTTCCACTTTCTTCGGATCCACCTTTGTCCCCTCACTAGATACCACGTGACCCAAGAATGCCACAGAACCCAAAAAAACTCACATCTCGAGAACTTAGCATATAACTTCTTTTCCCTCGAAGTCTGAAGCACTGTCCTCAGGTGCTGCTCATGATCTTCTCGACTCCGGGAATATACCAGAATATCATCAATGAAGACAATGGCGAATGGGTCGAGATAGGGCCGGAATACACTGTGCATCAAATACATGAAGGCTGCTGGGGCATTGGTCAGCCCAAATGAAATAACAAGGAACTCATAATGACCATAACGAGTCCTGAAGGTAGTCTTCGGGATATCTGGCTCCCAAATCTTCAACTGATGATAGCCTGAACGCAAATCAATCTTAGAAAACACACGAGCACCCTGTAACTAATCAAACATGTCATCAATACTAGGCAAAGGATAACGGTTCTTCACTGTAACCTTATTCAACTGGCGATAATCAATACACATACGCATAGAACCATCCTTCATCTTCACGAACAAGACAGGAGCACCCCAAGGTGATACACTAGGCCGAATGAAGCCCTTATCAAACAATTCCTGTAACTGCTCCTTCAACTTCTTCAACTCAGGAGGAGCCATACGGTACGGAGGAATGAAAATGGGCTGAGTGCCTGGCAACAGGTCAATGCCAAAATCAATATCTCTATCGGGTGGCATGCCCGGAAGGTCAGCTAGGAACACATCAGAGAAATCTCGAACTACTGGGACTGAATCAACTGTAAGGGTATCAATACTGATATCTCTCACATAAGCTAGATATGTGTCACACCCCTTCTCAACCATACGCTGAGCCTTAAGGAACGAAATAACTCTACTGGAAGTATGATATAAGGTATCCCTCCACTCTACTCGCGGTACATATGGCACAGCCAGCATCACGGTTTTTGCGTGACAATTAAGAATATCATAATGGGGCGACAACCAGTCCATGCCTAGAACAACATCAAAGTCTACCATGCTGAGCAATAACAAATCGGCCATGGTCTCAAAGCCACTAAGAGCAATCAGACACTACCGATAAACGCGGTCCACAACAAGAGAATCTCCAATAGGAGTAGAAACGCAAAGAGGGGAACTCAAAGAATCCCGAGATACGCCCAAATGCAGGGCAAAATAAGAGGACACATAAGAATAAGTGGAGCTTGGATCGGATAAAACCGATGCGTCTCTATGACAGACCAGGATAATACCTGTAATGACAATATCGGAGGCGACATCCTCAGTACGAGCAGGAAGGGCATAGTATCTAGCCTGGCTTGGCCTCCCCCTCTAGGGCAACCTCTACCTCCCCCACCTTTACCTCTAGCTGGCTGAGCAGGTGGGGTAGAAACTGGTGTTGTAACCATAGCCTGAGAACTCTGCGGGGCGCGCTGTGGCTGAGAAGTCTGTGAAGGTGCACCCCTCTCAAGTCTAGGGCAATCCCTCACCATATGACGTGTGTCACCACACTCAAAACAAGCTCTAGGAGGACGTGGTGGCTGTGACTGGCTCGGGCCAGGTCTGCTGGACTGACTACTGGAAACACCTCGGCAGGAGGCTCACTTGATGCTAGAGGTGCATAATAAGGCTCGTGAGGCCTAGGAGGGGCTGGAATACCACTGGCTACTGGAGAGCTGAATGAACGGGGCGACTCATATAACCCCTACCATGACGAGCTAAAGCTGGGGCACGAGCACCAGAATAATGGCCCGACTCTCGAGACCTCTTGGCCTCCCTCTCCTCTCTGTCCTAAGTATGCATACCCTCTACTCTCCTAGCAATGCTCACCACCTGCTGATAAGAAATATCCATCTCCAACTCCCAAGCCATACTAGACCTGATATTGGGATGAGCCCCTTAATAAACCGGCGAACCTTCTCGCGAACAGTAGAAACCAAAGCTGGTGCATGTCTAGCCAAGTCAGTGAAACGGACAACATACTCCGAGACGGTCATAGTACCCTGGCACAAATGCTCAAACTCTGCGCGCCAAGCGTCCCTGAGGCTCTGGGGAACATACTCTCTCGTGAATATATCTGAAAACTGAGTCCAAGTCGGGGAAGATGCCTCATCCGGACTATCTAACTCATAAGCACGCCACCACTGATAGGCGACTCCTCGAAGCTAGAAGGTAGTGAAGGAAACCCGGCTCGATCCTGATATGCCCATGGTACGGAAGATACGGTAGCACTCCTCTAGAAATCCTAGAGCATCATCTGATGCTAGTCCACTGAATGTAGGAGGCTGATACTTCTTGAACCTCTCAAGCCTCTTCTGCTCCTCCTCTGAAGCTACTGCCCTCTCCTCGGGCTGGGCTGGGGCTACAGGACGTGCCGGTATAATCTCTGGGACTTGCTCAACATGCACTCGTTGCTCAGGAGTGCGGGCGGCGGGAGTCTGTGCTTCTCCCCCGGCCTGGGATGTGGCTGCAGCAAGGGGAAGCAACCCTGCCTAAGCTAGAGTGGTGTACATACTCATAAACTGCACAAAAGTCACCTGGAGAGCTGTAGTAGTAGTAGCAGTAGACGCGTCAGGCGCCTGGGCTCCAGCTGGAACTGCTGGTGGCTCCTCGGTAGCAGCTCGCGCGGGTGCTCTGGCTGCACTGCGTACGCATCCTCGGCCTCTACCCCGGCCCCGACCTTTGACGGCTCTCGCAGGGGGCGCGAGTGTCTGGTCACCTTCAGTAGCACGTGTCCTCACCATCTGTGAGAGAGTAGAAGACAGGAGTTTAGAATTTTGATACCAAAAATCTCGCACGACAAAGAACTCAAATGAAGTGAAAATTTTCTTAACAGTTACATAGCCTCTCGTGGATAAGCACAGACGTCTCCGTACCGATCCGCGAGACTCTAATAACTGGTTTGATTCATGACTCCTATGAACCTAGAGCTCTGATACCAACTTGTCACGACCCCAGTTCTCCCTCCATGAACAGTCGTGATGGCACCTAGTCCCTACGACTAGGTAAACCTAACAATTTGCGAAAAAAGAAAACAAAAGCGGAAAAACTAATATAAAACCGAAGATAACAATATAAAATATTTAAGATGTCGCTTGGCATACACAATACAAGATCTCAAAACCGAACAACTCCCAAAACCCGGAATCCCATGAATCACAAGCTATGAATACGAAAAAATGCTCTAACTCCAGAATATCTAAATCAAAGGAAGGATTGAAGGGCT
>NW_017679880.1:0-5436 GCF_001879085.1 Nicotiana attenuata | reverse complement strand
TCAGAACACTCGTACTCTCACGAGTCTAACCATATAAAAATCTCCCAAATCGGAGGTCAAATGCTCACTCAAAACTCAATGGTTTAGCCTATAAAGTTTTACCCAATTCCTTCCAATTTTGATCCCAAATTCGAATTTTAATGATGGATTTAACTACAAAATGATGAAATATAACTTGAAGGGATTAAAGGAACGTTACCCAATAGTCTTCTCTTCAAAACCCTCTGAAAATCGCCCTTACCCGAGCTCAATGTGGTTTTTCTAACTTATGAAATCAAACCCTCGAATTTTCTATATCAGAACAGGCATTTCCGCTTCTGCGGACAAGGGACCGCATCTGCGGTCCCGCTTATGCGGAACAGAAGCCACTTCTGCGGCTATTAACTAAACTCCAGGGGTCTGCTTCTGTGGTCTTAAACCGCACCTGCGGTGGCCGCTTCTGCGAAAAACTTACCGCTTCTGCGGTTTCTCACAAATGACCCAGGGCCGCATCTCCGATAGGAGTCTCGCAGGTGCGTAATCGCATCTGCGGTTAAATCTTTCGCACCTGCGGAAAGCTGAGGGAGCCCAAATTCCGCTCCTGCGATGGGATGGCCGCTTATGCGGCTCCGCTTCTGCGGCTCCCAAGCCGCAGAAGCGAAAATACCAGAAGAGAAGAATCAGCTGCTGCAACACTTCAAAATTTTCTCCGTTAGCCACCCGAAATCATCCCGAGGCCCCCGGGACCTCAACCAAAAGCATCAATAACACCTAATACCTCATTCAAACTTGTACCAATCCTTAAACCACCTAAAACAATGCCGAAAACTCGAATTAAACAAGGATTTGAGCCAAAGAACTTCAAATTCCATAAAAATACATTTTCGATCAAAAACCAACCAAAACACGTCCGAATGACTTGAAATTTTGCACACACATCCCAAATGACACGACGGAGCTACTGCAACTTCCGGAATTCCATTCCGGCCCTCGGATCAAAAATTTACTATCGGACCGGAAGCTTCAAAAATTCAACCTTCGGCATTTCAAGCCTAAATGAGTTACGGACTTCCAAAATACATTCCGAACACGCTCCCAACCCCGAAATCACCTAACGGAGCTAACGGAACCATCGAATTTCCATTCCGAGGTCGTCTTCACACTGTTCCGACTACGGATCACTTTTCAACACTTAAGCTCTCATTTAGGGGCTAAGTGTCCCAAAACTCTCCGAAACCCAACACTGAACGTCTCGGCAAACCAAAATAGCAGAAATGAACTTAGGGGAAGCAGTTAATAGGGGATCGGAGCGTTAATTCTTAAGATGACCGGCCGGGTCGTCACACCTTTCTCCCCAAACCAACTCTAAACTTCCCGAAGCTTAATTCTGACCACGCGTACAAGTCAAAATACCTGAAATGAAGTTGTTCATGGCCTCAGACTGCTGAACAATGCGCTAGAGCTCAAAACAACCGGTCGGGTCGTTACATCCTCTCCTACTTAAACATACGTTCGTCCTCGAACGTGCTGAGAACTACACTGAAGTAGTCTGGACTCACTGTTTAACTTCTCATGCACCTTCCCGTGCTACTACCACTCAGTTGAGCACATCAGCTCGATCAATTCTGAAGATATTCCTTTTTATTCAAGCAAAAAAAGCCTTAGAGCCCGATTCCAACATCCGGAATTCTATGCTCGACCTGTTTCCAACATAAGATCACCATATCAATCGCTACACGCTGTACCCAAACATGGCTGCATAAATTTGCTGAATTCACACCTCGTATCACTTTACTCACCGGACCACAATAACATTTTCTGATCGACTTAGCCAAAATCCCACGAATCTGGTGCTCCCATTGCACCCCAAGACATACACAGGTCTTACTCTAACTCTTACAATGCCGTCACGACGGAAGATATGGGCAGAAATTCATAATCGACTGCCGAGTCAACCAATCATTGAGTCTATACTTCTGACAAGAACCATTATCTCATTCTGAACCAAATAATGATCTTTGCTCCTCAATATATTTCACGTAATCGGATTGCACTGATCCTGAATCCAACAATCTCGTCTCACCCAGTACGAACTGCTCAGGCAATAAGCCACCCCGACATGACCAAAAGTCTCATATGATGCCACAATGTGACAATAGGCTACCAATTAGAATGCGATACAAAAAGGAAAAAGAACTCTGAAAAGAAATTTCAATTACCCCGCTCGCGAATCATACATGCGACGCGGGCGCAAAGCTAATATGAGCTTCCTCCAGAAAATAGGAAACAGAACACAATAAACAAATATGGGAAGTTGTACTGGACATCACACTGTTGCGTCGTACAACCCGATCCGACCAATCATAACCACGGCGGCGTGCCACCCGATCCACACAACATAACCATGGCCGCGTGCCACCCGATCCAAATAACATACCCATGGCAGCATGTCACCCGATCCACACGTGGAACTCACATAAGGAGATGAACATAGAGCTAAATTGATCATTACAACAAAATACTGAATATCAGTCATAAACACGCTAAGTGTATAATAACATTCCCTGGGGAGACATGTAACGCTATAAATCTACAAACTCGAGCACAACTGAAGTGCGATATATGATCTGAAATCTCAAGAGCCATCCTGCTCATATAGCCTCATCTCTATGCGGAACCTCAACACATATGAAATTCACCAAGCCGTCTCACAACTCGCACGACGCAATATATCATTACATGAAATGGCTGACAGCGAAATACCACTCGACTCCCTTCCATAAGGAGCGTATTGCTGAGATGAACACATCTGGCCTGATATAAGCCCCTGTTCACATTTAAATCAATCCACTGACCTCAAGCCGATTTCTAATTGCACCAACTAGTCTAATAACCCTTCAAAGGTCCATAATAACTTTCCCTTTTTTCATAACACACAAGAACAACCATCACTCAGGAGTAAATCCTCCGCAGTCCACAACTCAATAAACTGAGTGCCCTCCAGGCATATATTCTCAAATCAACGATATCATCACAACCTCCATACTTGGTTTAAGTCTTTAATCAACCCAGTGACTACCTGTCATACTTATACAATCTTCTCCTATATCCTACCATAACAAATAATTGGGTAGTACCTCCAAACCACCGGCCGCACTAACGCTGAAAAGCGGTCAAGAATCATTAACCAGGATGCAAAGCCCTTTTTACCAAACACCGATCTCAGGTGACGCTGATGACAAAACCAACTTACCTCAAACATCGAAACTCTTTTCCTACTCATCCGAGCTCGTGACATCTGTCCACACTGACCTGTTACCTTGATCTTTACTTTTAATTCCATACCACCCACCGCACCAAACATGCCAACATACGATAGAACACGCTTTTCATCATTGCTTCGGAACCGCTATTAGGATAACACTTCATCACATAAAAGCTTTTCACTTAACTCTCTTCAGGAGAACCGTTGCAACACTTAGGTGAATTCTCATAACCGTAGAATATGCAAATCTCCAAGTAGTGGCCTAAGCCACCATGGCCATTCCAGGATCCGCCTACACACAACAGGCCATGTCAGAAGAATGCTTCTGAACAACATTAATTCGACGACCGACAAGCCTCACACGTACCGCCACAAATCACACGCATAACTTGATCACGCTGAAGGAACTAACCTCTACCACCAATACGCCAACTCAATTATGGTTAACCAATATATCTTCCTTCGATTTACCCCGATTTCCTTAATAATAACAATAACTGCTTTCAACACATAACACACTCCATCTGCACTCCATCCGCACTCGCCCCGAGTGACCTGGAACCGTGAGACCATGCTGTCTCAAATCCCATGAACCATTTCATACCTTCCTTGTGCGCACATTCGCACCCTCAACTGACATGCCCATTCTGCTAATCCTTCTACGAGTCCGAAGTCCTTTCTCATCTTTCTCTCAAGTGCTACACCGCAAGTCAAAACATCATAGGACATTTTGGGTCTCCACTCATAAGCATGTTGCAAAAGATTGATTCTTAGCTGTACTTATAGGCTCGAAATCATTAGGCACCATGCTTTACCTCTCTTTGAATCCATTAGGACCGTCGCTGAGAGCCACCCGCTCTGACTTGGTCCCGAATATACTCAACTCCATGAATCTTATAACACATGAATATCCTCTTGACGAGGCACCCGGTGGAATCGCTCCCCTCGAAACCCGCATCCATACAAGGCATAAGTCCCGAATCCTTCTCCAAGACTGAACATGAGCCAATAAGGCCAACCATAGCACCCTTTAATAATTCCTTTGCTCAAATTACCACGTATGTTCTTTTCCCGTAGCCGAATAACCCAGAAATATGCTAACAACCTGAAAACCTCGTAAGTGGTTAACCATGCAACCCAATCATAGGTGGTGGGACTCTCCCACTTAGCTTGAAGCCACTATTACACAACTCTGGAGTTCACCAGGATTCTTAATCTCTTATTGACATAATCTTGCGCAACCAACCACCAAAAATTCCTGATATTTTACTTTAGAAACCCCCTTTTTATACTCTGAATCATTGACAACATTAGCTCGACCGATCCTTTCGCTGTATAACCAATAGAATTCTTCGCACAAGCCTCGCCAACCACGCAAGCTAACCTACTCGCAGGAATAACCCACCTATAGAAATCACTCCCCGGCATCTTCCAACGCTACTGCATGGTGTACAATCACCATAGATCAATAACCTATCCTGAGTCCGAGCTCACTCTCCAAGTGCACATGTCCATTCACCCCTCATGGACATCAATTAAATGTGCGGCAATATTCTTCCAATCCAAAGTTATGTTGTATCCTTCTTCATTCAAGAAGCCCCTTCCCGTTATATCAAAACTCCAGCCGCATAATAGCTCATACTTCTAATTAAATCCGTAGACCCCAATCACCAATCACTAATATTCTCAAATCACTCCAAACTCTCCTTAAGGTACGTGGTCACCCCACTGCAAAGCCCATATGCAACTCCGCCACTCTCCCACTTTGGCGGAGCTCATCCCCATAATCGACTACTCGGCCCTTGGCCTCTTATACTCGGCCTCCTAGAAATTTAAGCCACCGCCTAACACTTCCCACATGTCTTTCCTCATCCTTTGCTGCTCAGCCGCTGCCTCAAATAAAATCTATCTTCGTGGCACTTGAATCCACAATTGCATCTAACTTTACACCCTTCAGAAGGTCATCTTCTTCGAGTAGCACGTGTCCTCACCATTTGTGAGAGAATAGAAGGCAGAAGTTCAGGATTGTGATGTCAAAAATCTCGCATGACAGGGAATCAAATGAAGTGAAATTTTCCTAACGGTTACATAGCCTCTCGTAGATAAGTACAGACGTCTCCGTACCGATCAGCGAGACTCTAATAAACTGGCCTGTGTCCCGTGATTCCTATAAACCTACGGCTCTGATCAAA
>NW_017679879.1:14899-15279 GCF_001879085.1 Nicotiana attenuata | reverse complement strand
GGCACAACTCAGGGATTGGATCCCTAATATTGGCAAAAGGCGACTAGGGAATGGAGGCCCTATGTGTAAAAAGGCTCAACTCAGGGATTGGAGCCCTAATGTTGGCAAAAGGCGACTAGGGTATGGAGGCCCAATGTCTAAAAAGGCACAACTCACGGATTGGAGCCCTAATGTTGGCAAAAGGCAACTAGAGAATGGAGGCTCTATGTATACAAAGGCACAACTCAGGGATTGGAGTCCTAATGTTGGCAAAAGGCAACTAGGGAATGGAGGCCCTATGTCTAATAAGGCTCAACTTAGGGATTGGAGCCCTAATGTTGGCAAAAGGCGACTAGGGAATGGAGGCCCTATGTCTAAAAAGGCTCAACTCAGGGATTGGA
>NW_017679879.1:9634-9995 GCF_001879085.1 Nicotiana attenuata | reverse complement strand
CAACTCAGGGATTGGAGCCCTAATGTTGGCAAAAGGCGACTAGGGAATGGAGGCTTTATGTATAAAAAGGCACAACTCAGGGATTGGAGCCCTAATGTTGGCAAAAGGCGATTAGAGAATGGAGGCCCTATGTCTAAAAGGTACAACTCAGGAATTGGAGCCCTAATGTTGGATAAAGCCAACTAGGGAATGGAGGCCCTATCTCTAAAAGTCTCAACTCAGGGATTGGAGCCCTAATGTTGGCAAAAGGCGACTAGGGAATGGATGCCCTAAGTCTAAAAAGGCACAACTCAGGGATTGGAGCCCTAATGTTGGCAAAAGGCGACTAGGGAATGGAGGCCCAATGTCTAAAAAGGCACAA
>NW_017679879.1:5206-5559 GCF_001879085.1 Nicotiana attenuata | reverse complement strand
GGCTCTATGTCTAAAAGGCTCAACTCAGGGATTGGAGCCCTAATGTTGGCAAAAGGCGACTAGGGAATGGAGGCCCTATGTCTAAAAAGGCACAACTCAGGGACTGGAGCTTTAATGTTGGCAAAAGGCAACTAGGGAATGGAGGCCCTATGTCTAAAAGGCTCAACTCAGGGATTGGAGCCCTAATGTTGGCAAAAGGCGACTAGGGAATAGAGGCGCTATGTCTAAAAAGGCACAACTCAGGGATTGGAGCCCTAATGTTGGCAAAAGGCAACTATGGAATGGATGCCCTATGTCTAAAAAGGCTCAACTCAAAGATTGGAGCCCTAATATTAGCAAAAAGCGACTAGGGA
>NW_017679879.1:0-336 GCF_001879085.1 Nicotiana attenuata | reverse complement strand
CACAACTCAGGGATTGGAGCCCTAATGTTGGCAGAAGGCGACTAGGGAATGGAGGCCCTATGTCTAAAAAAGGCACAACTCTGGGATTGGAGCCCTAATGTTGGAAAAATCCGACTAGGGAATGGAGGCCCTATGTCTAAAAAGGCACACTCAAGGGTTGGAGCCCTAATGTTGGCAAAAAGTGACTAGGGAATGGAGGCCCTAGTCTAAAACGTCGTAACTCAGGGATTTGAGCCTTAATGTTGGCAAAAGGCGACTAGGGAATGGAGGCCCTATGTCTAAAAAGGCACAACTTAGGGATTGGAGCCCTAATGTTGGGAAAAGGCGACTAGGGAA
>NW_017679878.1:12688-15280 GCF_001879085.1 Nicotiana attenuata | reverse complement strand
TAAACATTCGTTCGTCCTCGAACGAGCATAGAGAACATACCTGAGGTAGAGAAAAGATGAGGGTACTGGCTGCGCATATCCTGCTCGGTCTCCCAAGTCGCCTCCTCGGCCGGCTGACCCCGCTACTGAACCTTCACTGAAGAGATGTTCTATGACCTCAACTTCCTGATCTATCTGTCCAAAATAGCCACTGGCTCCTCAACATAGGATAGATCCTTGTCCAGCTGGACTGAACTGAAATCCAACACATGCGACGGATCCCCGTGATATCTCCGGAGCATCGAAACATGAAATACCGGGTGAACTCCGGCCAAACTGGGAGGTAAGGCAAGCTCATAGGCAACCTCCCCAACTCGCCTCAAGATCTCAAAAGGGCCAATAATTCTCGGACTCAACTTTCCTTTCTTCCCAAAACACATGCCCAGAATAATGTCAAAATCCACCATACCGAGTAACAATAAATCTGCTCTGATACCAACTTGTCACGACCCTAGTTCACCAACCGTGAACATGTCATGACGGCACCTGGTCCCCATGACCAGGTAAGCCTAACATTTGCGGAAATATAATAATTGCGGAAAAATAGAGAAAATCAAATCAAATATCTAAAGGAAGCTGTACTGAATGCTGCTTGGCAAGTACAACTCAATATCACAAGTCTAAAACATCCCAAAACCCGGAAACTCACGGGCAACACATGCTACAGAAGTGTATAGTAAAGGTTCCAAACTCTAGAATTTCTAACAACCGAAAGAAGGAATACTAAGGACTAAAGATAGAGTAAGAGGGAGACTCGTCGGTCTGCGGACGCAGCAGATCCACCTCGAAGTCTCCGTAGTCCTCCTGCCTCACTGATAGTGCGCCTGAGTGGAGGTACCTGAATGATCTGCACATGAAAAACATGCGCAGGAAGGGCATGAGTACACCACAGCGGTGCTCAGTAAGTGCCAAGCCTAACCTCGGTTGGGTAGTGACGAGGAAGGTCAGGGCCCTACTGAGACAAAATATAATAATAATAATAATTTTACAGTATAAAAATCTGACAGATATAATAAGTACAGCAGTGAGATAAGACAAGTCAACGAGGCTATAACAACTACACGAGTACAGAATAAACACAGAGTAAACACAGCTCAATACCAATGATAACAATGAGGGTCTCCCAGGATACCGTCCTGTAGCCCCTTTTTTTTCTCAACTGTCCAGTGGATCTTCCGGGATACCGTCCCGTAGTCCATCATATGTGTACATCCGAAGGATCTCCCGGGATACCGTCCCATAGTCCAACCATCAACGTGCAGGGGGATCTATCGGGAATCGAACCCGCAGTCCCAAAGTAAAAGTGCAGGGGGGATCTATCGGGAATCTAACCCGCAGTCCCAAAGTAAAAGTGCAGGGGGATCTATCGGGAATCGAACCCGCAGTCCCAAAGTAAACAAACAAGGGGGGAGCTACCGGAATCCCACATCCGTAGTCCCAATGTAAATGCGCAACCACAACCAGAAGGTACACAGAAACGAAGTACAAAAGGCAAGCAACATGTAGTACTGGCCTAGCATGCTTCACGTAGTACAGTCAAGGCAACATAAGCAATTAGGCAAGTTAAATAAACTAAACATACTTCCCTAATCTAGCACAGGTTATAATTGCAAGTAGAATAAAGCAAATACGAAAGGAACTCAATCTCAATATCTTAAGAAAACCGGATTTTCAACAATTAGATCAAGTACGCGCTCGTCACCTCGCGTACAAGGCACTCAAATCAACAAATAACAAATCCTAAGGGGAAAGGTCCCCCACACAAGGTTAGACAAGCCACTTACCTCGAACCGGCTCAATATCAATCGAAACCATGCCTTTGCCACGAGTATCCGACTCCAAATGGCCCAAATCTATTCAATTCAATTACATATCGTAAATAATATTGCAAACAACTGATTCCGCTAATAAATTTACAGCTAGGGCGCAAAAATAGGTAAAATGACCAAAACACCCCTCCTACCAACGTCTCGGAATCAAATAATTTTTACATTTTCAGAACCCTCGTACTCTCACGAGTCTAACCATATAAAAATCTCCCATATTGGAGGTCAAATGCCCCTTCAAAACCCAATAGTTTGGTGTATGAAGTTTTACCCCAAATTAACCAACTTTTGATCCTAAATTCTACTTCCAATGATGTATTTAACTATGTAATGATGAAATATAACAAGAAGGGACCAAAGAAACGTTACCCAGTGATCTTCACTTCAAATCCCACTCAAAATCGCCTTAAACCGAGCTCTCAATTGATTTTGCAACTTATGAACTCAAACCCTCGACATCTCTATTTCTGTCCAGGGGTTTCCGCTTCTGCGGACAAGGGACCGCTTCTGCGGTCCTGCTTCTGCGGACCACGAGCCGCTTCTGCGGTTCTTCATTAAGTCAGATTTTCGCTTCTGCGGCCCTTCACCGCACCTGCGGTTGCCGCTTATGTGGATTCATTACCGCTTCTGCGGTTTCAAACAAAATTCCAAGGACCGCACCTGCGACTACTATCTCGCAGGTGCGTAACCGCTTCTGCGGTTAAACTTCCACACCTGCGGAAACTGA
>NW_017679878.1:5265-5522 GCF_001879085.1 Nicotiana attenuata | reverse complement strand
CCTATGTCTAAAAATCTCAACTCAGGGATTCGAACCCTCAGTTTGGTAAAAGGCAACTAGGGAATGAAGGCCCTATGTCTAAAAACTCAACTCAGGGATTGGAGCCCTAATGTTGGAAAAAAAGGTGACTAGGGAATGGAGGCCCTATGTCTAAAAACTCAACTCAGGTGTTGGAGCCCTAATGTTGGTAAAAAGGCGACTAGGGAATGGTGGCCCTATGTCTAAAGACTCAACTCAAGGATTGGAGCCCTAATGTT
>NW_017679878.1:0-404 GCF_001879085.1 Nicotiana attenuata | reverse complement strand
AGGCCCTATGTCTAAAAACTCAACTCAGGGATTGGAGCCCTAATGTTGGTAAAAGGCGATTAGGGAATGGAGGCCCTATGTCTAAAAACTCAACTCAGGGATTGGAGCCCTAATATTGGTAAAAAGGCGACTAGGGAATGGTAGCCCTATGTCTAAAATCTCAACTCAGGGGTTGGAGCCCTAATGTTGGTAAAAGGCGACTAGGGGATGGAGACCCTATGTCTAAAAACTTAACTCGGGGATTGGAGCCCTAATGTTGCTAAATGGCGACTAGGGAATGGAGGTCCTATGTCTAAAAGCTAAACTCAGGGATTGGAGCCCTAATATTAGAAAAAGGCGACTAGGGAATGGAGGCCCTATGTCTGAAAACTCAACTCAGGGATTAAAGCCCTAATGTTGGTAAA
>NW_017679877.1:13997-15284 GCF_001879085.1 Nicotiana attenuata | reverse complement strand
TTTTACCTTTATTGATTTAGGTGGTAATTTCTTTCAACGACATTTCGTACTTTTAGTAAAAGATGACCATCTATTATAGTTCGACTGAAAACTTATGATGATTTGATGTATAGGAGAAAGATCTGTGTGTTGATAGCCCATAATTTAATTCACAAGGTATTCAAACTTCAAAACTTATTATGAATACATGTTTGTTGCCACATGACCTGCATACAACATTGGTTAGACTAGCTTTGAAGAACGAGAATGTCATAGTTTCTGAAATATACTCATTTGCAATGGGAACAACATGTTGTGTTACACCACCTTTTCTTAGTATATGTTGAGCAGGTTAGTAAAAGTTGGCTTCCATACATTCGATAATACTCTATTATCATGTAGTTTGGTAACTTAAGGTTTTAAAAGAACCAAGGAGCTGAAGAATTAGTGTGTTACTGATAACATAAAATTATTGTCGATGACCATGAAATAGAGCCTTATACATTTTTATTTATTTCTCTTGGAAAGGTGAGATGTTTTCTCAGAAGTTTCCTGCTTATTTATAACGCACTACGTTTGATTTAGTTAGGATTGAGGCACTGTTGTTACTTGGCCAATAAAATTAGTGTGTTACTGATAACATAAAATTATTGTCGATGACCATGAAATAGAGCCTTATACATTTTTATTTATTTCTCTTGGAAAGGTGAGATGTTTTCTCAGAAGTTTTCTGCTTATTTTTAACGCACTACGTTTGATTTGGTTAGGATTGAGGCACTGTTGTTACTTGGCCATTAAAAAGCCGGCTTTCGGGAATGTTGACTAATAGTGGATTGCAAAACCGGTAAAATATAACTGAATTCAAAACTTCAACTATGACTATTTTTACGAGTTAATTGCTTATGGACAAAGTTCATCAATGAGTAAAATATAATTATTTCCTGCGGTGCTTGCAAATTTGGAGAAAAAGGGAGGGACAATAAAAGGAGGGCTTAGAGTGAAACCATGTAGTACTATAGGTTATGTCATAGTCATAACCTTTCCGTGCTTTCATGTATAATACAACAGATACTAATCCCAATTTTTAATGGGAAAACAAAGTGAACAAACATGCAGTATACTTCGAACCTTATTTGATTGAAATGTTTATCAAAGAGCTGACTCCATTCTTTTCCTATTAATTGATTGGGGATCTTAATCTTTTTAGCCTTTTGGTAATTGCAGAAAACTAGATAGTGACGTAAGAAACAAGGACGTGCATTTCTTATTCAGGCAAGTTTCTGTTGTTATATACGATTTTCCTTACTT
>NW_017679877.1:0-11861 GCF_001879085.1 Nicotiana attenuata | reverse complement strand
AGGTTCTACCCTCGAGCATCGAGCAGCTCTCAGCATCAGGGCTCTCGTGCCATGGTACAAGCACCAGATGTTCCGCAGCCCACCCAGCCAGCTAGGGGTAAAGGTAGAGGCGCTAGAGGTGGAGGTAGAGGTCCTAGAGGTGGAGCTCAGGACGCTAGAGGTGGAGGCCAGCCAGCAGTAGGCCGTCCCAAAGAGGTAGATCAGAGTGGTGGGGCTCAGCCCCGATGTTATGATCTTCAGGCCAGACCCGAGGCAGAGGCTTCAGATGCGGTTATTACAGGTATGGTTCTGGTTTGTGATAGAGATGCCTCAGCGTTGTTTGATCCGGGGTCTACGTATTCGTATGTGTCATCTTATTTTGCCCCGTACTTGGTCATGCCTAGTGACGCATTGAGTGTTACTGTTTATGTGTCTACACCGGTGGGTGATTCTAGTGTGGTCGATCGAGTCCATCGTTCTTGTATTGTGGTGATTGGGGGTCTTGAGACTTGTGTAGATTTGTTGCTTCTAGACATGGTTGACTTCGATATTATATTTGGGATGGACTGGTTATCACCCTATCACGCTATCTTGGACTGTCATGCCAAGACTGTGACCTTAGGTTTACCGGGTATGCCTCGTTTAGAGTGAAGAGGGACTCCTGGTCATTCTACCCGCCGTGTTATATTGTATGTGAAGGCTCGACGTATGGTCGAGAAGGGGTGTTTGGCATATTTAGCCTATGTTTGGGATTCCAGTGCCGAGGTTTCATCTATTGATTCTGTGCCCGTTGTTTGTGAGTTCCTGATGTTTTTTCCTTCAGACCTGCCAGGTATGCCACCCGACAGGGATATTGATTTCTGCATTGATCTGGTATCGGGCACTCGGCCAATTTCTATCCCACCATATCGTATGGCCCCGTCGGAGTTGAAAGAGTTAAAGGAACAGTTGTAGGATTTGCTTGAGAAGGGTTTCATTAGACCCAGTGTCTCACCTTGGGGTGCGCCGGTGTTATTTGTCAAGAAGAAGGATGGGTCAATGAGAATGTGTATTGATTACTGACAATTGAACAAGGTAACGATCAAGAATAAGTATCCACTGCCGAGGATTGATGATTTGTTCGACTAGCTTCAGGGTGCCAGGGTATTTTCCAAGATTGACTTGAGATCTGGCTACCACCAGATGAGGATTAGGGTATCTGATGTCCCTAAGACAGATTTCCGCACTCGGTATGGGCATTATGAGTTTTTGGTTATGTCATTCGGGTTGACAAACGCCAACTTTTTTGGACTTGATGAACTGAGTGTTGAGGCCTTATTTAGACACATTCGTGATAGTTTTCATTGATGATATATTGATATATTCCCGTAGCCAGGAGGAGCACGAGCAGCACCTTAGAGTGGTTCTTCAGACTATGAGAGATAGTCAGTTATATGCCAAGTTCTCCAAGTGTGAGTTCTGGCTGAGTTCAGTTGCATTTCTGGGTCATGTTCTATCAGCAGAGGGTATTCAGGTGGATCCAAAGAAGATAGGGGCAGTCAAGAACTGGCCTAGACAAGCATCAGCTACAGAGATCCGGAGTTTCTTGGGGTTGGCAGGCTACTATCGACGGTTCGTGGAGGGGTTTTCATCCATTGCAGCCCCAATGACCAGATTAACCCAGAAGGGTGCCCAGTTCAGATGGTCGGATGAGTGTAAGGCGAGCTTTCAGAAGCTCAAGACAGCTCTGACTACGGCACCGGTGTTGGTTTTGCCTAGAGGTTCAAGGCCTTATACAGTCTATTGTGATGCTTCCCGTGTTGGGCTTGGAGCAGTGTTGATGCAGGATGGCAAGGTCATTGCCTATGCTTCGAGGCAGTTGAAGATTCATGAGAAGAACTATCCGATTCATGATTTGGAGTTGGCAGCCATAGTTCACGCATTGAAGATTTGGAGGCATTATCTGTATGGCGTGGCATGTGAGGTGTTCACAGATCACAAGAGTCTTCAGTACTTGTTCAAGCAAAAGGAGTTGAATTTGAGGCAGAGGAGGTGGTTGGAGTTGTTGAAGGATTATGATATCACCATTTTATATCATTCGGGGAAGGCCAATGTGGTGGCCGATGCATTGAGTAGGAAGTCAGCCAGTATGGGCAGTCTTGCTTATGTTCTGGTCGGTGAGAGGCCGCTTGCTTTTGATGTTCAGGCCTTAGCCAATCACTTCGTAAGGCTGGATGTTTCTGAGCCCAGTCGTGTGTTAGCTTGCACGGTAGCTCGTTCTTCATTATTGGAGTGTATCCGTGATCTTCAGTATGATGATCCCCATTTGTGTGTCCTTAGAGACACGGTGTAGTGCGGAGGTGCCAGGCATGTTACCTTAGATGATGATGGAGTTTTGAGATTGCAGGGTCGAGTATGTGTGCCTAATGTGGATGGGCTCCGAGAGTTGATTTTTGAGGAGGCCCATAGCTCCCGGTACTCTATTCATCCGGGCACCGCGAAGATGTATCAGGATTTGCGGCAGCATTATTGGTGGCGTAGAATGAAGAGGGATATCGTAGCATATGTGGCTGTTTGAATTTTCAGCAGGTTAAGTACGGGCATCAGAGGCCTGGTGGTTTATTTCAGAGGACTGAGCTTTCCGAGTGGAAGTGGGAGCGGATTACTATGGACTTCGTTACTGGACTTCCGCTGACTCGGAAGAAGTTCGATGCAGTATGGGTCATTGTTGATAGGCTGACCAAGTCAGCGCATTTCATTCCTGCAGCAGTCTCCTATTCTTTTGAGAGGTTAGCTGAGATCTACATTTGGGAGATTGTTCGCCTTCATGGTGTGCCCGTATCTATCATTTCGGATCGTGGTATGCAGTTTACCTCGCGCTTCTGGAGAGCAGTTCAGCGAGAGTTGGGCACACGGGTTGAGTTGAGTACACCATTTCATCCCCAGACGGACGGTCAGTCCGAGCGAACTATTCAGATTTTAGAGGACATGCTCCAAGCTTATTTTATTGACTTTGGAGGTTCGTGGGATCAATTTTTGCCCTTAGCAGAGTTTGCCTACAATAACAGCTACCAGTCGAGCATCCAGATGTCTCCTTATGAGGCCTTATATGGTAGGCGGTGTCGATCTCCGGTCGGATGGTTTGAGCTGGGAGAGGCTCGGTTGTTGGGTACGGATCTGGTTCAGGAGGCCTTGGACAAGGTCAGGATCATTCAGGATAGGCTTCGTTCAGCTCAATCCAGGCAAAAGAGCTATGGAGACTGCAAGGTTCGAGGTGTGGCTTTTATGGTCGATGAGCGGGTATTGCTTCGAGAATCGCCTATGAAGGGCGTGATGAGATTTGGGAAGAAGGGCAAGCTTAGCCCTAGGTTTATTGGCCCGTTTGAGATCCTTGATCGAGTGGGAGAGGTGGCTTATAGACTTTCATTGCCGCCGAGCTTATCAGCCGTACACCCAGTGTTTTATGTGTCCACGCTTCG
Organism: Nicotiana attenuata; assembly: GCF_001879085.1. Lineage (NCBI taxonomy): Eukaryota > Viridiplantae > Streptophyta > Magnoliopsida > Solanales > Solanaceae > Nicotiana > Nicotiana attenuata. The sequence goes on along the minus strand of NW_017679877.1, from coordinate 8,424 downwards.
TAGGTATCACAGCGATCCAGCCTACGTATTAGATTTCAGCACTGTCCAGTTGGACAAGGACTTGTCTTATGAGGAGGAGTCGGTAGCTATTCTAGACCGGCAGATTCGTCAGTTGAGGTCAAAGAGTTTCCTTTCTGTTCGTGTTCAATGGAGAGGTCAGCCTCTTGAGGCATCGACCTGGGAGTCCGAGTCCGATATGCGGAGCCGTTATCCTCATCTTTTCCCCTACTCAGGTACTTCTTCCTTCTGTCGGTTCGAGGACGAACGATTGTTTTAGAGGTGGAGAATGTGACAACCCAAAGGGTCATCACCTGTTTTAAATGAATTCTGTGCTTCCGAGGCCTTGAAAACCTCATTTAGAGTCGCCTCGATTTGCTTGCGCAGTCCGGGCGCGTTGCCGGAAAGCTTAAATATGAAATTCTCTGGAAAAAAAATGCTAAGTTTTGATGTTAAAATGAATAAATTTGACCTTGGTCAACGTTTTGGGAAAACGGACCCGGACCCGTGATTTGACGGTCCCGGAGAGTCCGTAGGAAAATATGGGATGTGGGCGTATGCCCGGAATCGAATTCCGAGGTCCCAAGCCCGAGAAATGAATTTTTTTTTGTAAAATTGTTTTCTGAAATTGTTTAAGGAAATTGGAAATTAAATCTGATTAGAAAGCGATGGTATCGGGCCCGTATTTTGGTTCCGGCACCCGGTACAGGTCTTATATATGTTTTAAGTCCTTACTGTAAAGTTTTGTAAGAAACGGACGTCGTTTGATGTGATTCGGACCTAAATTGCAAAAAAATTGATGTTTAAAGGAGTTTTGAGAATTTCATTGATCTTGAGGTTTAATTCGATGTCCATGATGTTATATTGGTGATTTGATTACACGAATATTTTTGTAGGATATTTTTGAGGTCGTGTGTATGCTTAGGTTGGAGTTCCGAGGGCTCGGGTGAGGTTCGAGTAGGTTCCGGGATGCCTTAGGCTTAGAAAATCAGATGTTGCACGTTCAGCAGTTGCAGGTCTCTGAACCCTCTAATGCAGTCCGCGAGAAATCGAGTGCGACCGCGGAGGGGCCAGCGCGGTCGCGGTCGCCTTTGTGCGGGGCGCGGTAATGGTTGTGCGCCGCGGTCGGCCCTGTGCGGTCCGCACAGGGTGCTGAACTGCAGGTCTTCAGGTAAGCCTGTGCGGCCGCGGTCCATTTAATGCGGTCCGCACAGGGGGTCTCAGAGGGGTATATATAGACGGGATTTTCAGTCATTTTTCATTTTTCAAGACCCTAAAAATATAAGAGGCGATTTTTCAAACAACCTTTCTTCTGCAAAACGTTGGTAAGTGATTTCTAACTTATTTTCTTCACTCCTTAACATCTTTTAACATGATTTCAACCTAAAATAAAAGATTTTCATGGGGGAAATTGGGTGTTTTGGGTAGAACCTAGGTTTTTCAAAAATTGGGGATTTGGACCTCAATTTGAGGTCCGATTTCAAAACAAATTATATATTTGAGTTCGTGGGGGAATGAGTACTCGGATTTTGGTTCAAACCTCGGGTTTTGACCACGTGGGCCCGGGGTGATTTTTGACTTTTTGGGTAAAACTTGGGAAAACTCATTTTCATGCATTGGGGTTGATTCATTTAGTGTTTATTAATATAATTAAGTAAATTGTGATTAGATACGAGCAAATTCGCGGTGGAATCGCGGGGTAAAGCTATACTTGAGGCTTAAGTTGTGTGCAAGGCATTGAGGTAAGTGTTTGGTCTAACTCTAGCTTGAGGGACTAGGAGTTGAGTCTTATTTGCTAATTGCTTCTTGTAGAGTACGACGTATAGGCATGGTGAGGGTATCTATACGTTGGTGTCTAGCATGACCGTGAGTCTTTAAATTGTGAATATCTTTATTTTGTTGTATTTCTCTTGCCTTGGTGATGATTCCTATTTGTTATGAAAAGCTTGTGAAAGGAAATTGTGACCTATGAACAACGAGGAGCATTGGCTCATGTTATATTTTTCAATTGTGAACATATATGAAATGGTTGAACCCCTTTGGAGCATTAGCTCAAGTGGTAAAGTGAGATATAAAATAAAAGTGAAGGGAAGAGAAAGAGTATTTAAATTGTTCCCTTGCCGGGATATTGTTGTTTATTGATTGTTTTTCCTTGCCGGGATGTTGAGATTATTGATGTTGTACCCTTGCCGGGATTTAGTTGTTCAATTGTTTTCCCTTGCCGGGATTTTTTTTATTATTTTGTTTACTCCCTTGCCCGTTGTTTGTGATTGTTGTTTGGATGAGGAAGAGTGTTAAAGAACGAAGGGTGATGCCGTACATTGTTTTGTTTGTTGCGAGGAAAGAGTGTAAAGCACGAAGGGTGATGCCGTGCATAGTTTGCTTATGGTGAGGAAAGAGAGTAAAGCACGAAGGGTGATGCCGTGCCGCACGATGTACCATTCCGTGCCGATTCTATTGATTATATGTGAGGAAAGAGAGTAAAAGCACGAAGTGTGATGCCGTGCACACTTTATTATATCATTGCTTGGTGAGGATAAGAGTAAAAGCACGAAGGGTGATGCCGTGCACTTGTTGCTTTCTGTTTCTTTATTAATGTCTGAGTTGTGTTGTTTCCTTCGTTACTAGACGACTTTTACTTGAAATTGTTATTTCCCCCATAGCATGCTCCCCCTCCCATATTAATTACTTGTCTCTGTATTTCGATTCCGCTGTATATGCATATATAACTGCACAGGTTTATGTGATAGTCCGGTCTAGCCTCGTCACTACTTCGCCGGGGTTAGGCTAGGCACTTACCAGCACATGGGGTTGGTTGTGCTGATGCTACACTGTGTGCTCTTTTGCACAGATCCAGGTGTTGGAGCAGCTTACGGTGCACAACAGTAGTTAGGGAGCCGACCTTCAGTCCACGAGACTCCGAGGTAGCCTTGCTGGCGTCCGCTGGCCCAGCGTCTCTTATTTCAGTTTTCATGTTCAGTTGACATTTGTATTCGAGACAGACTATGTCCTTTATTTCAAACTCTTATTTGTAGTAATCCTAGACAGTCCGTGTATTGTTGTGACACCAGGTTCTGGGTAGAGACTTGTATTGGCTTTCTAGACGCTGTTTCTATGTTTAGTTCGGACTTCAGCTAAATTTTACTTTTCGTTGTCTTTTAACTGCTTATTCATTGATAATTTAATTGTTTAATCATGTATAAAACAAGATAGGTTAATTTTTGTAAAGGTTCTTGGCTTGCCTAGCTATCACGAATAGGCGCCATCACGACTCCCGAGGGTGGGAAATCCGGGTCGTGACAACCCAGCGTGAGGGACAAATTGAAAACAAGACATTTCAAGCAAGACAATACTTCCAATGTGTAAAAGTTCGAGACATGGCTTCTCTTGAATTAGCTAGAAGGACTTTAATTTTATTTTGTGGGGTTGATTTTACTTGTGTAGAGATTTAAATGCTACTTACCTTTTGTGTTTCTTTTATATATTTGCTAGCGTTGTCAGTTAATACTACTATATGAAGTTGTACTGCGAATTACTGATGGATTGTGTTTTATCATATTAGAAAAGAAATTGTAAGAAGTGAATGTGAAGTTTGCCTTCATATCTACATTAAAATTTAAATTCTATTACTTTTTCAATAACGTTGATTTCCTCAATAATCATTTCAACACTTCTAGAGCACATTTGATGAAGGTGAGCTTCAAATATCCGACTTAAGTTGTAACTTTATTTTGAAAATGCAAATCTTTTTTTCGTTTTGTTTTATTCTGACTTGAATTTCGAGACTTCTGACTTCTGAAAAATATTAATCTGCCATTGGAGGACCTTAAAGTTTGAAACTCATAAATTGGGGTTGTTGAGTTTGTGGTTATTTTGATTCGATTCTGACAGGGTATATTCGAAATGTTAATTGGAGGATGTGGCTATATTCTGAGTCAATTTGGTGGAGATTTTAGAGTAGAATTTTAAATTTTAGGTTGAAATTGAGTTGCACTAGCAAAGAAGACAGATTTGTACTCTACATCGAAATTGTATATTGTATCTAGTATTGTTATACAATAATTAATTCAAGAGTATATAATTAACTACAATAGTATACTACTATTTTTTTTGAAGGAATGAACCAATCCTTATATACCAAAATAACATATTATAAACCATTTTGGTTAATTCAATAGTGTATAATTTATTGCATTGAATTGGCGAAGAAGAATTTGTACTGTATACTAAAATGATATACCATATACCATTTTGGTATAAAGTTCAATCCAATGATATACTATTATAGTATGCTATATAATGTAACGGTATACTCTTACAATTAGGTCCTTTTAGATTTTTTTGAAATTTTTATTGCCAACTAATATTATTTCAGTTTAATAATTGAATTAAAAAAAATTATTTTTAAACTCTTTGCGTACAATTGTATACCCTGCTGGTATAGCTATATACTATACTGGTATCATATGGCAGTTGGAACATTTTTTGGTTGTATTAGTGTAACGACCCGATCGTTCGTTCTGAGAGTTATAGCCACATTTCCTCCATCTATGTTTATTTATATGTTGTTCAGCTGTGTTGAGTTGTATCGAGTTGGTAGGTTTGGGTTCGGAGTAGTTTTGGAGTGAAATGAACACTTAGTCTCTTAATTAGAAAGCTACGGAAGTTGACTTATGAGTAAAAGAATTCGGATTTGGATTTTTATGATTCGATTAGCTTCTTTGGGTGAATTTAGACTTAGGAGTGTGTCTGGAATATAATTTGGAGGTCCGTGGTAGAATTAGGCTTGAATTGGCAAAAGTTGGAAGTTTAGAAGTTCTTAGGCTTGCATTAGAGGTTGATTTGGTATTTTGGTGTGGTTTTGGGTGTTTCGGAAGTTTGACTAAGTTCGGGTAGTGATATATGACTTGTTGGAACTGTTGGTTAAGGTCCCGAGGGCCACGGATGAGTTTTGAATATGTTTGGGTTGTGTTGCGCTTGTTTTTCTTATGTTTCAACGCCGTTTCTTCAAGCATAAATGATAACATATTGAACAAATGAGATCCGATTTCTTTTTTGATTGAAGCATTAGATCCGTATTGTAATTACGGACCTGTAGCAAAAAGAATCGTCGAATTTGGACATCGTATGAGGATTTTATGGTCATTTTACTAAGAATTATGTTGCCAGATTTTTCAGAGTAATTACGAAATTGCCACTGACGGCGTATTTAAAATCTGCACTATTTGCAAATATTAAACCTACATATCTCCTTCGTTATAAGGTCAAATTGAGTGATTCAAAAGCCTAAAATGATTAGAATTTCACAAGGAATCCATTGGAGGCATAAAATACGAGTTTCGGGATCGTTTGGCATGAGAAACGATGCAGAATAGCTGGTAGAAAAATATACGAAACTAGGGTTTTGTTCATTCGGTCATATTTTGAGTTGGGGAGCTCGGATTTGGGCGATTTTGGAGGCGATTTTCACCATATGGATTGGGGTAAGTGTTCTCTACTCGATTTTGATTATAATTTATGAATCCATCTTTGTTTTTGGGATTTGATTGATGATTTCAAAGTGAAATTGAGGGAGTTAGGGTTTGACTTTTGGAGAGTTTTAAGTGAGGATTTGAGGGACCAAACGGAGTCCGATTTTGACAAATTTTATATGGTTAGACTCGGGAGAGGACGAGGATTATTACTCTACCATCTTTGACTGGTTTCGAGACATGGTCCTGGGGGCCGGGTTTTGGCCGATTTTGGATTTTTGGCATGTTTATGTAGTTTTTATTGTGTAATTCGATTCTTTAGACTATGTTGATAGTAGTATTTTGATTATTGTTAGATTCAAAGCTTTTGGAGACAGAGTCGAGGGACGAGGACATCCCGGAGTAGGATTTTACGCTGTTGAGGTAAGTAACAGTTTTAACTCTGGCTTTGAGGGTATAACCTCGGAGAAATTGATATCATGTGATTGTTTGGTGGTGATACCCACGCTAGGTGATGGGCATGTGGGTGTGCACCGCGAGGGATTGAAACTTGGTCCGTCCCGTGAGGCCAGGCCTAAAAGCTATTATTTGTGGTTATGTGTTTATTTGTTGTTGAACTTGTTTGCCTTCATGTTAGAGATCCTGTTTAGATTTTATCACATTATTTGTACTCAGTCATAGAAATTATTATACATGTTTACCTCAGTCTCTATTATTTGTTAATATGCTATGATACTTGATGTGGGTTGTGTTCCCTTATTTGTTGATGATGGTGAGGCTAGTGAGGTACATGACTGAGTGAGGCCGAGGACCTGGTTGTGAGGATATTAATACCATAGCGCGTGAGTTATCCGCGTAGCATGTGAGTTGACCGTGCGGGTCCAGGTATTAATACCATAGCGTGTGAGTTGTCCGCGTAGCACGTGAGTTGACCATGCAGATCCAGGTATTGATATGGTAGCACTTGAGTTGTCCGTGTTTAGCGCTTGGGCTTTGGGAGCCCCTCCGGAGTCTATACACACCCCCAGTGAGCGCAGAGTATTGAGTGTATTGAGTGTTGACTGTTGAGTGCTGAGTGCGAGTGCTGAGTGATGAAGTGACATTGTTGTGAGGTTGCATTTACTTTTGCTGTTGATGCCTTTATCTGTTAAATTTCTTTGTGGCGTTTACTGAGTTATGGAATTTACCTGTTTATTCCTATTATTTTTAAAATTGTGAAAAATAAATAATTGGACTATTTTGCTCAGCTCGTCATTACGACTCAGTTCCTTAGCTATTTCTGTTACTACTGAGGTGGTTGTACTCATACTACACCCTGCACTTTATGTGCAGATCCTTGTGAGTTAGAGCATGGCGATCGTTGAGTTCAGGCCGTCTATCTATGGAGATTGCGAGGTAGCTGCTAATTTCACAGGACCTTGTTACTCCTTTTATCATTTCTTCTTTGGACAGTTAGACATTTTATATATCTCAGTTCATAGTATTAGACGCTCATGACTTAGTGACACCCCGATGTTTGGGACTCGTTTCCGTATTTTATATTATTTATATTTAGAGTTAGTTTAGTTCATCAGGAATTAAATTATTGGAAATATTTTATTAAATTCTTATAATCAGATTAGTAGTAATTTTGGGTATAGGCTTGCTTTGTAACACGATAGGCGCCATCACGACCAAGGTTAGATTTTGGGTCGTGACAAGTTGGTATCAATGCCTAGGTTACATAGGTCTCACGAGTCATGAGCGGGTTTAGTAGAGTCTTGCAGGTCGGTACGTTTGTACTTATCTTCGAGAGGCTACAGAACCTTTAGGAAAACTTCACCTTCTTGAATTCTTATCCTTCGGTATTGATTCAGCTTGAAGTGTAACTCTTTGAAGTTCTTCCACGCATTCGTATGCGCACATGAGCGCTCGGTATCAGTTGTGCATAGACGGATTATGATTCCCTTGATGAGGTGCGAGATGTGATTTCTGTGTGTTGATGTTGGTCTAGTCTGGGGTACTTGAGGCCGGGTTTTATCTGTAGCTAGAGTACGAAAATTTCAATTGTGTGAGCACGTGTTTATATGTCTGTTGGTGTCCCTATAAGTGGGATTTGTTATTTGATGGTTATGTGGAGAGTATGATTTGACTGCAAGATTGTGTTCGGATTGATCGAATGTGACGAGAAGGGTTTACTTGAGATGTAGCAAGGACTAATGGGCGTTTGATTTGACTTGATATAGCTTGTTCAGACTCTGTCTGATAAGAGGTTTATTACCGGCCTTTGGTACTTTTGGGCAGCTGCTATGAGTAGAAATCATCGTTGTGAGTGTTTGAATTATGTGGTATATCATGTGATTTCATGTATGTTTTAGACTCGTTCGAGGACGAACGTTTGTTTAAGAGGGGGAGGATGTAACGACCCGATCGTTCGTTCTGAGAGTTATAGCCACATTTCCCCCATCTATGTTTATTTATATGTTGTTCAGCTGTATTGAGTTGTATCGAGTTGGTAGGTTTGGGTTCGGAGTAGTTTTGGAGTGAAATGAACACTTAGTCTCTTAATTAGAAAGCTACGGAAGTTGACTTATGAGTAAAAGAATTCGGATTTGGATTTTTATAATTTGATTAGCTTCTTTGGGTGAATTTAGACTTAGGAGTGTGTCTGGAATATAATTTTGAGGTCCTTGGTAGAATTAGGCTTGAATTGGCAAAAGTTGGAAGTTTAGAAGTTCTTAGGCTTGAATTAGAGGTTGATTTGGTATTTTTGTGTGGTTTTGGGTGTTTCGGAAGTTTGACTAAGTTCGGGTAGTGATATATGACTTGTTGGAACTGTTGGTTGAGGTCCCGAAGGCCTCGGATGAGTTTTGAATATGTTTGGGTTGTGTTGCGCTTGTTTTTCTTATGTTTCAGCATCGTTTTTTTCAAGCATAAATGATAACATATTGAACAAATGAGATCCGATTTCTTTTTT
>NW_017679876.1:0-9953 GCF_001879085.1 Nicotiana attenuata | reverse complement strand
AACTCAAAAGATATGTCCAGGTTGACTACTAAAGTCATCAATGATGGTAAGGAAGTATTTATAATTGTCATGTGTGACTGTATGGTATGGGCCCTAGAGGCCTATGTGTAACAATTCAAAGATATTGGTGGATGATGAATTTTTTGTGGAAATGGAATTCTTGTTTGTCTGGACATAGGGCAAATTGAGCATAAGAATGGTTGTTTGGGTGCAAAGTTCACAAGCATGGAGAAAATTTCCCTCATTTTCACAAAAGGCACATGGCCCAATTTGACCGTAAATGCATTAGATTTAAAATTACTTTATTAAGAAGTACGTAATGGAGTTACATAACAATATGCAGAGAAAAGTATGCTCCATTCTCGAAAAATAAGAGAGGGATAGTGACGGTTCTTTGCAGATCTCTAAATTGTAAGCATCTGTATCTATCATATACTAAGTGGCAATTAGTACATGAAAAGTTTTGCTAGTTAAAGGTTCTTCAGTTTTCAGTAGGGCTCTTTTTTAAGATTCAATGCGGAAAGACTGATGGTAACCAACAAGGTTGTGATGGAGTGGTGAATACTTTTTCCTTCTTAATCAGAAATTTCGGATTCGAGTCCATTACTATGGAATCGCCTTTGTTAGAGAGTGTTTTATCCCCGGTATGGAATTTTTCTGTGCGAATCAAAATTTAGTCGGGCTCCAATATAAATATCGGATACAAGGTTGGGAAACCAAAAAAAGAAAAACCGACTGTATACTATAAAGCAATGTACGTGAAAAAAATAAAAAGGTTCACATCATGATTCATGATTGCAGAGAAGAGTACACTTCTTCGCTTTCGAAAAGTAAAAGAGAGACGGTGATGGTTCGTTTGCAGTGCCTAAATCGTGAAAAAACGAAAATGAATCAGTCTGCTTTCTTCTTTTTCCTTCATTGTTGCTGATGCTTTTTTAGTTCTGGTCAACAAACACAAACACTTCTATTGTCGTTTTTAATCATTGAAATTTACTTACCTCAATTAATTTGAAATGATGCTTGTATACCGTAAAATTGTATAGCAATAATTGGACAACTCAAGGGATGACACGTAGAACTGAAGACAAGTGAGACGTAAGTCAGCAAATAACTGGCACCGGATGCATATATGTGACCAGTGCTGGATGAATCCCGAAGGAAGAGAAGCCGATAATAAAGATTCAAAGATTTGATATCGGATAACATTCAATGAGTAGCCGTTACAAAAAATATCAACATTTATAGCCGGCCATTATGCAACAATCAATAATGGTTTTATTCTCATTCAAGAGGAGCTTGATTTGGGGATCTTGTCTCCCTAAATAAGGCTGTAAATAGGAGAATTAGCATCATTTGTAGACACGAAATACTCTGTACACAAAAAGTTTTATTTTGCTCTCAAAGTTATAAAGTTATTTATAGACGTCTGCTCTTATTATTGCTTGTATTTCTGCTACAGGAAAGATTAAGCTCATAATCATGCTTGTATTTTCTTTAATTTTATTTCATAATCTTTTTGTTCTTATTTACTTAATATTTTTTGGGTCAAATCAATTCACTTGTCTATAAATCATGTCATAAAAATTTAACTGCACCATTTTAACGGGTAAATAGTTTGGCGCCCACCTTGGGGCCTAGACAATTGTGTAATTGCTTTGATCCATTCATCTGTTACTAACAAACTTTGATTCCTTCCTTAGCAAAAGAAAGATAAGGTATGTCATCTAATGATGTGTCAGCAATGTTTACAATGGTGGAGCACATGATAAAGGAGAAGAAGTGTTCTAGCCTGATGATTCAATCAGCGAGACCTGTAACGAAGGGGATGAAACAACCCTAGTTCGCGAAGGTCAGTATCCTCGGCATGTGCGGGGCCCAACTCCTGATGATGCGGAGGATGATCACGTTGTTGAACAGACAAAATCTTAAGAGAACAGCAAAAGGCGATTATGGATCACTTCTCAAGGCAAGATCGGTTGATGACGGGATTAAAGCAGGCGTCATCGGGTGCTTTCAATAATGCTAATGGAAGGCCCTTAGTTCCTTCCAGCGTTCTCGTAAATAGAACGGCTCAAAGAACCAAGAACGACACTCCAAGGGAGGAGGTCGATTTCGACGATGCCGGAGGTACCGGTAGTGGATCCGAGAACAACAACTTAATGACCCTTTCAAAACTCAGTTTATGAGATTCATGAGGGAGATAATGAATGAATGAATCAGAATGCAAAAGAGTTTCATGCTCGAATGGATTAGATCTCGGGCGCACCGCCGGTGTTAAAGGGTCCAGATTAAAAAAAGTATATGCAGTTGCCATTTAAACTAAGTGTGGCATCGGAATGGATCCCGAAGAGGTTTAAGATGCTAGACATACCAAAGTATGATGACTCTTCTGATCCACAGGACCACATCACGACCTATACTACGACAGTAAAGGGAAACGGCCTAGCCCAGCATGAGATCGAATTAGTTTTATTGAAGAGGCATGGAGAAACACTCACGAGTCATACCTTAACTTGGTATTCCCTCTTATGTGAGTATTCAATTGATTCTTTTAAAATGCTTATAGATTCGTTCATCAAAGTTCATGCTGGAGCACAAAAGGTCCAGGACAGAAAGACGGATATATTCAAAACTTCACAAAGAGAATCTGAGCTGTTGCGAGAGTTTGTGATCGGGTTCCACAAAAGAAAGGATGATGTTACCGGCGGTTCAGGACGAGTGGGCAACAGAGGCATTTACAAAGGCTCTCAATGCGCTGAGTTCCGATGCCTCCCGAAAATTATAGGAAAGCTTGCTTGAAATTCAGGCAACCACATGGGCAGACATTCACAATCGCTACGAGTCGAAGATCAGAATAGAAGACGACCAACTTGGTTCTTTGGTGTCTTTCAAAGGACGGAATCGTGACTGAAATCAAGATAGATTTGAAAATAATTTTGAGGTAGATCGAAGGTGTCACGACCCAAAATCCACTAAGGGTTGTGATGGCGCCAGACACCATTGTCAGGCAAGCCAACACTAATTAATTAGTAACTTCTTGTTTTAGATAACTCTGAATTTACTTCTTTTATATATTTAAACAATAAGGAATAAGTTCCACTGAATAAATAAAAATATCTTTAACAATTTCAAATACCAAATAATCCCATAGACATCCCAGAACCCGGTGTCACAAGTGCATGAGCAATTACTAAGAGGGTCGAATAAAGTACAATCACTGTCCGGAATACAAATTTGATAGAAGTAAATACAATACGCTGAAAGAGACTATACTGGCTGCGGGTCGCCTCGAGAAATGCAGCTCACCGAGTCTCCGTATCATCCATGCTGCTATGCCCAGTAGGCCGCTAGAAATACCTGTACCTGTGCAACAAAATGCACAGCAAGTGTAGCATGAGTAAGTAAAAAAACAACGTGTACTTAGTAAGTATCCCGCCTAATCTCGAAGAAGTAGAGACGAGAGGTCAACTTTGACACTTACTAATGGTCCAATAATGATAAATCGATAATGTAACAAATTGAGGATTTATATAAGCATGATTGTAATTCAATAAAGTGAAGCAAGTAAGCAATTCTTCCTTTTATAGGAAATTCCCAAATCCCTTTTCATCATTTATGCATTTATTCTCAAACCGGGAAGAAACAATATCACCTCAATAAATTTCAAGGCAAGCAATACAAGCGTGCGCAAATCATGCCGAGGACGTACGGCCCGATACAATAATATTTAAACTGTGCACTGTTAGAGGGTCGAATGACGCGAACCATAGATGCATCTATTACCCCGCTCGCGAATCATATATGCGACGCGGTCAAACAGTCATTCAAGACCTTCATCGAGGAGACAATTATTCAAGGAGGTGTAAATTTTCCTTTTTTTTCAAGCCATGAAAATGAAGTTTTACTCTTTTAGAAAATTATTTGCCACTTCGATATGATTTAAGCAATTTAAACTATCAATAAGGTTGCATTTATTACAAATAAGCATGCTTTTGGGTCCTAGACTACCCGGACATAAGCATAATAGTAGTTACGCACGGACTCTCGTNCCCTCCGGCCCACGTGCCCGGATTCCAAATTTTTCGAAGATAAAGGGTTACCCATAACTTTAAGAATTCAAATATATAATTCTCTTTCAATTTCATGCCCAAATTCGTGGTTAAAATCCAAAATACACATTCTAGGTACTTTCTTCAAAAATCCCAAATTTCTACTAATGTCCTTGACCAAATCCACATACAAACCTTGTATTTATCTTGTAATGAGTAGGAACAACTTACCTTGACATAGATGACGAAAATCCCCACTTGAAGCGCTCCAAAACTCGACCCCCATGAAAGATTTGAGATAAAAATGAGCCAAAACCCGTTTTAAAACACTTCACTGCCCAGGCGACCCTTCTATGCGATTCGCATTCCTTTGACCGCGATCGCATAAGCCAAATCCCAGCGGCCTCCAAAACGCACTATGCGATCGCACACTCGTCCCCGCGATCACATAAGCCAAAAATCCAGCAGCCCCTAAAATGCACTATGCGATCGCACTTCTCTCCATGCGATCGCATAAGCTAAAACAGCAGCCTCCAAATTTTGCACTATGCGATCGCACTCCTCTCCATGCGATCGCATAGAGTAAAAATCTGCTGCACTAACACCAGAAAACCAGCAATCAGCCACAAGGCTAGAAATGCCCGTTGGGCTTCCGAAACACACCCGAGGCCCCCGGGACCTCAACCAAACCTACCAACCAGTCCTAATACCTCATTCAAACTTAATCGAGCCTTGAAATCACATCAAATAACATCAAAATCACGAATCGCAACTCGATTCAAGCTTAATGAACTCAGAAATTCCAAACTTCTACATTCGATGCCAAAACCTATCAAATTACGTCCGATTGACCTCAAATTTTGCACACAAGTCACATTCAACATTACAGACCTACCACAACTTCCGGAATCAGAATCCGACCCCGATATCAAAAAGTCCACTTCCGGTCAAACTTCTCAAAAACCTTCAAATTTCTAACTTTAGCCAAATGACTCCAAAATGACCCACGGACCTCCGAATTCACTTCCGATCGCGCTCTCAACACCAAAATCACCGTACGGAGCTATTCCCAGACTCAAAATCCCAAACGGACATTGGTAACACTGAGATGCACTTCAACCCAAACTTATGAAATTCTTCCAAAAATGCTAACTTCCACAATAGGAGCCAAAACATTCCCGGGTCTTCCAAAACCCGATCCGGACATACGCCCAAGTCCGAAATCATCATAGGAACCTGCTGGAACCTTCGAATCCCAATTCCGAGGTCGTTTACTCAAAAATCCAATCTTAGTCAATTCTTTCAACTTAAAGCTTCCGAAATGAGAATTCTCTCTCCAAATCAACTCCGAACTTCCCGGAATTCAATTCCGACCACGCATACAAATCATAATACTTGAAGTGAAGCTACTCAGGGCTTCAAACCACTGAACGACGCGCTAGAGTTCAACCGGTCGGGTCGTTACATTCTCTCCTACTTAAACATACGTTCATCCTCGAACGTGCTGGGAACTGCACCGGAGTTGTCCGAAATCACTATTTAACACCTTGAGCACCTACCCGTGCTACCACGGCTCAGTTGAGCACATTAACTCGATCAAATTTGAAGATATTCTCTTTTATTCAAACAAATAAGCTTAGAACCCAATTCCAACATCCGGAATTCTCCGCCAGGCCTGCTTCCAACATATCAACAGTGTAGCAATCACTACACGAGATTCCAGAACATGACTGCATACCTTTGCTAAATTCTCACCGTGCACCACATCATTCACAGGACCATAATAACCAACATTCCCCGAATCTGATGCTCACAACGCACCTCGTGATATATATAAGTCTTGTTCGAACTCTTGCAACACCGCCACGACAGAAGAGACGTGTAGAAATCCATAACCAACTGGAAAGTCAACAAATCATTGAGGCTACACTCTTGACAAGAACATTACCTCATTCTGAACCAAATAATGATCTTTGCTCTTTAATATACTTCAAACAATCCGATTGCACTGATCCTAGATCCAATAACCTTGTCTCACCCAGTACAAACTGCTCAAGCAACAAGCCACCCCAGACATGACCAAAAGCCTCATATGATGCCACAATGTGCTAATAGGCTACCAACTCGAACGTGATACATAAGAAAGACGAACTCTGGAAGGGACTACTCCACTCACGCAGCTAATATGAACTTTCCTCAGAAAATGGAAACAAAACACACAGAATAGACTATAAGGGTCTGTAATCATCATCACAATGTTGCGGCATGCAACCCGATCCAAACAACATACCCATGGCGGCGTGCCAGCCGATCCACACATGAAATTCACATAAGGAGATACATATCGAGCTAAATTGCTCATTACAACACAATACCGAATATCAGCCACAAGCACGCTAAGTGCATAATACCATCCCTGAGGGGACATATAGCGCCACAAGCTAACAAACTCAAGCACAATTGGGGTGCGATAAATGTTTTGAAACTAAAGAGCCATCCTGTTCACATAACAATATCGCTACGCGGAACCTCAACACATAAGAAATTTAGCAAGCCGTTTTGCAACTCACACGGCACAATATAGCATTACATGAAATAGCCGACGACGAAATAACATCCAACGCCCGAATACTCCTCCATAAGGAGAGCTATGCTGAAATGAACACATTCGGCCTAATATAGAGCCCATATTCATATTTAAATCCATCCACAGACCTCAAGCCGATTCTGATCATACCGAACTAGGCCAATAATCTTTTCTGGGTCCATAATAACCCCTTTTTCCCATAACCCACAAGAATAACCATCATAACCGAAGTAATTCTCCACAGTCCACCACCCAATAAATCGAGTGCCCTCCAGGCATCAATTCTCAAATTAACGATATCACCACCATCTTCATACTTGGTTTAATTCTTCAATCAGTCAAGTGACTATATGCCACACTTATACAACCTCCCCGCGGGGCAGGCTCCCACGACCTTCCGTAACAGATAAGCGGTCTGTACATCTATACCACCGGCCGCAATAACGCTAAAAAGCGATCAAGAATCCTTAACCAGGATGCGAAGCCCTTTTCACAAATCACCGATCTCAGGCGACGCTGTAGACAATACCAACTTACTCCAAATATCCAAATCCCCTTCCTGCTCATCCGAGCTCGTGACATCCTTGTCAAACACCGAACCGTAACCTTGATCCTCACCTTCAAATTTCTTACCGGTCACTGCACCTAACAAGCCATGCGATAGAACACGATTTTTATCATAACTCCGGAACCATTAATAGACTAATACTTCATCATATAGAAACTTTTCACTTAACTCATTTCAGGAGAACCATAGCAACACACAAGTGAATTCTTATAACCGTAGAATATGCAAATCTTCGAGTAGTGGTCTAAGCCATCACAGCCCTTTCGGGATCCACCTAAGCATAACAGGCCATACCACTAGGATACTTCCGAATAAAATCAATTACGGCGGTCGACAAGCCTCACACGTATAGCCACAAATCACCCACATAACTTAATCACGCTGAAGGAACTGATCCCTACCACCGGTATGCCAATTCAACCATTAGCTAACCAATCCAACCTCTTCCAATTTATCCTTAATTGCCTTAGAATAATAATAACTTCATTCAACACGTAAAGCACTCAACCCGAGTGGCCTTGTAACACGAGACCATGCTGTCTCAAATCCCATGAACCAACTCATACCTTCCTTGTGCGCATATTCACATCTCGACTGGTACATCCATTCTGGTACTTCCTTTACGAATCCGAAGTCCTTCTCTCCCTTTCCTTCCTATGCTACACTGCAAGTCAAAACTATCATAGAACATTCTGCCTCTTATCATAAGCTGCTTCACAAGCTCGATCCTTAAATATACCGCGGGCTTGAATCCTTAGGCACCGCAATTTTATCCTTTGAATCCACTAGGACCGTTGTTGAGAGCCACCCACTCTGACTTGGTCCCGAATATAATCAAATCCATGAACCTTCTAGCACCTGCACACCCTCTCGACGAAGCACCCGGCCGAACCACTTTCCTTGAAACCCGCATCTATACAAGGCATAAATCCTGAATTCTTCCCCAAATCTGAACATGAGCCAATAAGGCCAGCCCTAGCACACCCTTAACAATTTCTTTGCTCAAATTACCTCTTATGTTCTTTTCCCTTAGCTGAAATAACCCGTCAATATGCTAATAACCGGAAATCTCATAAATAGACGACCATGCAATCCAACCGTAGGCAGTGGGACTCTCCCACTTAGCTTGAAGCTACCATTACACAACTATGGAACCCAACAAGGTTCTTTCTTCATTGCTGACATGATCTAGCA
Source organism: Nicotiana attenuata (assembly GCF_001879085.1). Classification (NCBI taxonomy): domain Eukaryota; kingdom Viridiplantae; phylum Streptophyta; class Magnoliopsida; order Solanales; family Solanaceae; genus Nicotiana; species Nicotiana attenuata. The sequence goes on along the minus strand of NW_017679876.1, from coordinate 1,555 downwards.
CAACCAACCCGCCGACTTCCTCGAAATCTTTCTGTACAACCATTTATGAATACTCTGAATCATTAACCATATTCACATGTCCGACCTCTTTACCAGATAGCCAGTAGGATTCTTCGCAGAAGCTTTGCCAACCACGCGACCGCTGATCTGCTAACAGGAGATAACCCACCTGAGCCCGTGCTCATTCACCAGCTGCATAAGTCCATTCACTCCTCGTGGACATAAACTAAATGTGCGACAATATCTCCCAATTCAAAGTTATGTTGTATCCTCCTTCATATCAAGCAACTCCTTTCCGTCATATCAAATCTCCCGCCGAATAATGGCCGATACTTCAAATTAAGTCCGTAGACTTAGCCACTATCCACTGAAACTCCCAAATCACTCCAAAATTTCCTCAAGGATGTAGCTATCCTGCCACTGAATCCACATAATACTCTGCCACTCTCCCACTTTGGGCAGAGTTACTTCTTTAAAAAACTACTCGATCCACTTCTTACACCTATCCTTCTAGAAGTTTAACCACCGCACAACACCTTCCACATGTTCTTCCTCCTCCTTTACTGCTCAGCTGATGCCTTAGAAGAACCAATAGACCGCTGCTAACTTTAAACCTTTACGAAGATCATCCTTCTCGAACCGTCGATATTAGAACGTAGATTCAATCCTGATGTATCGCACCCCGCGATCTTTGACTGCCGCTTCTTCAATACTATCTCACAATATCCCGCCCCAAAGGCGAATTGAAGTAAACTATAACACCGGCGAACTTAACATATTCCATCGAGGACGATGACACCGCGTCGATAAAAATTCCACCACACTTGAAAACACCAAGTCTCGTTACTCCATCGATCCAAATCTGGACATTCATAGGCCAATTGCTTTCCTCCGCCGAAAATGAAATACCGACTCCCTGAATCATGCACTGAGTAACCCTCCCTTCAAGTCATCCACTACCCCAACGCATAGGCAAGCATCCTACCATCACATCAATACTGCACGACAACCATTCATAAGCATCATAGCAACTTGTGCCTAGCCTCAGAGCTCTCAGAAGTACGGCTACTGATCTGAAACGACAGTATATCCTTCCGCAAGGCAACGACAATAGTCAAATCAACTATGCAGGGAGAAACATCTGTAGTACCTTTAAAATTTCTTAATTCCTGATTTACAATAAGCGTTTGCGTTGCATAAGATAGATTGGGAAGGAAACAAAGGCATAAGCCTCAAAGGAAATCAAATCGCACGACGAGAAAATCAAGAAGGGAAGTGCTCCTAACAACCCTGTAGCCTCTCGAAGATAAGCACAGACGTCTCCGTATCGATCCGCGAGACTCTTCTAGACTTGCTCGTGACTCGTGAGACCTACGAGAACCTAGTGCTCTGATACCATATTGTCACGACCCCAAATCCACTAAGGGTCGTGATAGCGCCGGACACCATTGTCAGGCAAGCCAACACTAATTAATTAGTAACTTCTTGTTTTAGATAACTCTGAATTTACTCTTTTATATATTTAAACATAAGGAATAAGTTCCACTAAATAAAC
>NW_017679875.1:14533-15302 GCF_001879085.1 Nicotiana attenuata | reverse complement strand
AAAAGATTCTACTGCACTCTTATATTTACATTCTATCAACAAATTATGTCTCGAACAGATGAAATTACTCAGCAGGGGAATGGACAAAGGGGATCGGGTCCAAGAAATTCACCTACATATTATCCTCAATCAAATGACAACTCACAGTAGGTCCGCTAATCGCAACATTGAGCAGCAAAATGAAGAACAATCAGGTTTTTAAGATGAGTTGAAGCAATTCATTGCTCAACAGATTGGTGAGGCATTGCAAGATGGCCTAGGTTGCCCAATTCCCAAAGTTTTGAAGACTGAGTACGGCATCAGATTAATGCTAGCCCCCAAGTCACATAGGGCCTTAGCAAAGTCTGCACTTCCGATAGTGCAAGGAATAGTGAAAGCTCTAGGGTCCTCAAGTTTCGGGGCCATAGAATGCACAATCGCACTAACTTGGTGCGTCATCATTATTGTTTCACACTCCATAGAACGCTTCTTGGTAACTAAATCCTTCATAAACTTTGCATACCAAGGCATTTGTTCAAGTGCCTCCACTAAAGGCACATTGATTGTAAGGGTCTTCATCATGTCTATGAATTTCTTGAACTGATTATCGCTCTTTTGCTTTGCTAACCGCTGAGGATATGGTGGAGGTGGTCTAGGCAAGGGTGCCTTTACCTTCGGCACCGCCGGCTCGGGTATATCAATGATGTGTTCCCTAGACGGGTTCACGGTCTCTTGAGTCTCTACCCCGGCCTCATCTTCAATATCAATCCGCACATCATTTGTTACTGTT
>NW_017679875.1:6899-11322 GCF_001879085.1 Nicotiana attenuata | reverse complement strand
TAGGTTTTTTTACGGGGGTACCTAAAAACGTTTCGTTACTCGTAACGGCAGTTTCGGCATGTCCGTTTTATAGGACAAAAGTGAGGGCACGACCCTCAGTTATTTTTAGTTTTCTTTTTTAGTTCCTTTTTTATTTACTTCAACTTTACCCTTATTTTCTGTACTGTGACACAAGTTACTGCACTAAATTTCTGAAAGTTAAACTAAGGCCCTATTCTAGAAGGGTCTAGTGAATTCTAGCTTTATCTACAACATTTCTCTACATGGGAATACCTAAACTACCCTTCATTCAATCCCAAAAATACTGAATTGTCCTAACTAATACCTCAGCCCCTCTTTATCCGAGTTGAATTCACCTATAGTCAAACCAAATACCTCTAATTCAGCTATAACCAAATCAACATAAACTAAACCCAAGAAATTAATTAAAACTATGTACTGAACTAAAGAAGTACTAATTACTGACTAAACAACAATAAGGGCACACTAACGAATAGATTAAGACTAAACAAAGCCTAAACAAAATTGATTAAGGAATTATCAAAACAAATTAGCCAAGAATTAAACTAATAATCGCAACTAAGATCAGAAATTAGAACAAATTAGAAACAAACAATCAGAAACCAACACATAATCAGAATACAAACAGAATTGGCAAAAAATCAAAATGAAAATTAACCTAGAAATTAAAAACTACAGCATCAATTTAAACAAGAAATGATTGAACAGGGAAGAAAAAACTCAACGACTTGGAATGAACAATCAAAACTAAACCTAGGGCATTTTGAATAAAACCTATACCTAAGCTAATGATGAAATTGAAAAACAGACTCGTGAAACAGAAACAATCATGGAATTAACTCAAAACAACACGCAAAAAGAAGAAAACAGAAACAAAATTGGAACAAACTCACCGATTGTGACTCTAGGATTCTACCGACTCATCACCTCACAATTCAACCAACTCCGGCGAGATTCGAGTGCTTCTAATGACGGATTCGACAGGAGGGAAGTGAGGAGGTCACGTGGTGTCAATATGGTAGGGTTTGGGGAACCTAGTGTTTTGGCCAGAAATTTCAAATTGATATTCGAGAGGTTCCGTTTAGGTTCGAGGGATGGGGTTTGGGGGGTTCGAAAGAGGAGGTCACGGCGGTTCTACGGTGTTGATTTGATGGGAAACGGAGAAAGTTGAGTTTTGGCCGGAAAACTTCGACTTGAGATTCGAAGAGTTCGGTCAGTGTTTGAAGGAAATGGCTTGGGTATTTGGGATGGGGGGTTGAGGCGAGTCTATGGTGTTCATGGGGCGGGATTTGGACGTTGGCGCCGCCATTAACGGCGGTGGTAAATGAGGGCGGCGTCGTTAGGATTTCTGATGAAGGGTGAGTGAGGGAGACGAGACGGGGTATGGGGGGGGGTCGATTAGGACAGTTAAATATCAGTGACTAACCTGTTCTGAGCCGTTGATTTGATCAACCTCGACGGCTGGGATTGCTTGACGCCAAAACGGCGTCGTTTTGAGTCTATCGAGGCAGGCCGGGTTTGGTGAGATGGGTTTGGGCCAGGGATGATTTTTGGGCTGGGTAATTCAATTAAATGGTCCAAATGTGGTTTATTATTAAGACCACCTATTTTAATTGCTTTCTCCTTCTTTTTTATTTAATTTTGTTTTCCTTTTGGTATTTTCTGATTATTTAAAAATGCAAAAATTAAAGTAAAGACCTAATATATTTTCAAAGTTAATCTAATCAATTCCTAAAATTGTTTAAAATCTATTTTCTGACAAATTCAACAATTAACAACTAAAGATGCAAAAGTAGACTATTTTTGTTATTTTCTTCATATTTTGTTCTAAAACCACTTAACCAGTAATTGATCCTAAAATATGAAATTAGATCCTAAATGCAAATTTCAAGCTTACTTTTATATTTTCATATGAATAAAAATGCACAAATAAAATGCAAACAATTATTAGAAAATAACACAAAAATTGTAAAAATAAAGAAAAAATCCTTTTGTTTGAATATTTTTTGGGAACAATTCATATAGGGCAAAAATCACGTGCTCACAGCTACCCCTCTTTGCTCAGGAACATGAAGAGTTTCCGTGCAAAGATAAGTGAGCGGAAACGAGCAATTTCTGCCCGTTTGAATATTCCGTGTGAAGCATTTTGAAAGAGTTGACCGCACCCTGCTTCGGAGGTTGCCTACATATCCTTGGCTAAAAAGGAATCAGGTCAGTGTAGTTCGGGAATGTCTGGTAGCTGGGACTACCATGAAGCTGTGGTTTCACTGTTGCTGCTGCTGCTGCTACTGCTTACTGAACCCCCTTATTACACCGTGTTAAAATAAAAAGAAGCTAGCCTAAGCTATGATCTATGAATTACAAAAGGGTCCTATCTATGTCTTCTAACTTGCTCTTTTGTTGCCTTGAACTTGTATTCTTCCCCTGGAATTCTTGCGTTGTTGCCTTGCATCGTGATTGGAGATGTTTCGCAATTCCTCCGAGTGATGCTGGACTGCTGAAGTTTGAAATGTGTGCCTCTATTCTCCAAGCAGGCTCCTGATTGTTGACGCTTGAAAAGTATTCCCTTGTTCTCCAGGTGGGCTCCTGATTGCTGAACTTGAAAAGTATTCCCTTGTTCTCCAGGTGGGCTCCTGACTGCAACAAAATAAACAACAAAGAAAATTTCTGCCCCAGTTTGGTGACTGGGTATAGCATGTTATCAAATATTAAAAATTAAAAGCTAAAATTTGAATTGTACTTCCCTTGTTCTCCAGGTGGGCGCCTGATTGCTGAAACTTGAAAAGTATTCCTTTGTTCTCCAGGTGGGCTCCTGATTGCTGAAGCTTGAAAAGTATTCCCTTGCTCTCCAGGTGGGCTCCTGACTGCAACAAAATAATCAAACAAAGAAAATTTTCTGCTCCAGTTTGGTGACTGGGCACATCATGTTATCAAATATTAAAAATTAAAAGATAGAATTTGAATTGTACTTCCCTTGTTCTCCAGGTGGGCTCCTGACTGCTGAAACTTGAAACGTATTCCCTTGTTCTCCAGGTGTGCTCCTGACTGCAACAAAATAAACAAACAAAGAAAATTTCTGCCCCAGTTTGGTGACTGGGTACAGCATGTTATCAAATATTAAAAATTAAAAGCTAAAATTTGGATTGTACTTCCTTTGTTCTCCAGGTGGGCGCCTGATTGCTGAAGCTTGAAAAGTATTCCCTTGTTCTCCAGGTGGGCTCCTGATTAGGGGTGTGCATTCGATTTATCGATTCGATTTTGACCCTTATCGATAATTACTTATCGATTATCGATTTGTACATATTCTTATCGTTATCATTTCAATAAGTTTGTGATTTTTTCGATTTCGATTTATCAATTTTGGGGGCTTATCGATTCGGTTATCGATTACACCAATAAGAAAATTTGCGGGATTCCACGGAAAGTATATTGCTATAAACGCGCCTAACTAATATGGACAAAAAGAAGCTAAAATAAGACGAACACCATTTATAATATAAAAATTGTGTCAACAAGCACATGCAACAAAACTAAAGTAAGGGATCAAATGTATGCCACCAACACTCCTACGGTATAAAAAAAACAAAACAAAACAAAACACATCATCACGGCTAATTCTGTTTTTCATTAATTTGAATTTCATTCCCTTGATCTTTAAATATGATCATTCCTTTAATGTGGTAGAGGAAATAATAGGGTAAGGGACTTAGGGTAAAGGAAAGGGTATAGATTAGGAAAAATAATATTGTATAGCCGCTTTCAAAATAGTAGCAGAATATATATATATACATTCTGTATGTTATATTAATCTACACAAATAGGTAATTACTCATTTAACAAGTGTCTATAGTCTAGGGGTGTGCATTCGATTTTGACCCTTATCAATAATTACTTATCGATTATCGATTTGTACATATGCTTATCGTTATCGTTTCAATAAGGTTTCGATTTTTTCGATTTCGATTTCGATAACAAATAATCGATTCGATTTATCGATAAACCGATTCGAATGCACACCCCTACTCTTGATTGCTGAACTTGAATTCCCTTGTTCTCCAGGTGGGCACCTAACTGCAACAAAATAAACAAACAAAGAAAATTTTCTGCCCCGGTTTGCACTAGGAAGATTTGTGACTTGTTAGCAAAATATAGACCACCTAAGCTATTGATACAATGATAAGAGTAAAACTAAAGACTTGATTGGAATGTATGTCTCCTATGAGTAAAACCAAGGACATTTGACTAGCAAATTCATCAGACTAGGTCTTCTAGCTTAGGAGAAAGATTCATCAGACTAAGATTTTAGATCCTAGGAGAAAGTTTATCGGACTAGGTTACTAATTTTGTTATCTTAGAAGAAAGATTCATCAGACTAAAGCAATTTATCCTAGGAGAAGATTCA
>NW_017679875.1:0-4429 GCF_001879085.1 Nicotiana attenuata | reverse complement strand
CTAGCTTAGAGGAGCGTGTCTAATTGACTTAATTGCTTTATCTGCCTAAACTGCCTTATTTGTATTATGTGAAGCATGCTAGGTTAGAATTACCTGTTTTACCTTGGTATGAAGTTGAGTTTAATTGAGTATTCTTTGTGTTATTACTGTGTGTTTTACCTTGGGGCTACAGGACGGCATCCCGGGAGATCCCCTGTACGTATTTTAGATTTGAACTGAAGTGCGGGATATCGAGAGATCCCCAGCACGTATATTGAGGATACCAAGAGATCCTCGGGATACCAAGAGATCCCTAGCATATATTGAGGATACCTAGAGATCCTCGGGATACCAAGAGATCCCTGGCATATATTGAATACTAAGAGATCCTCGGGATACCAAGAGATCCCTAGCATATATTGAGGATACTATGAGATCCTCGGGATACCAAGAGATCCCCGGTTATTATCTTTGTGAGGAGTGGTATTCCTTGTGATTGTTTTTTTCTCTGTTCAATCGTTGTTATCCTTATTATCCTGTATTAATTCTTACTGTTAGCTTTCAACTGTACTGTTTTACCTTAATCTGTTATACCTTATATTTCAATTAGCCTCAGTCGGTCCCTGACCTTCCTCGTCACTACCCGACCGAGGTTAGGCTTGGCACTTACTGAGTACCGCTGTGGTGTACTCATGCCCTTCATGCGCATGTTTTTCATGTGCAGATCCAGGTGCTAAAAACTCAGACTTATCCCGCTTGAGGCGAGGCGCTTGTAGAGACTCCAAGGTATATCTGCCGCGTCCGTAGACCAAAGAGTCCCTTTCTACTCTTCCCTTAAGTAGTAGCCCTTCTGTATTATTTATTTTTGTTAGACACTCTAGAGTTAGATACCCTTAGACATTCAAAAGCTTGTGATCATGAGATTCCGGGTTTTGGAAAATGTTATTAGTTTCGAGAGTTGATATTGTGTATGCTGAGCGGAATTTCAAACACTGTTTTATTTCACTATTTCGGTTCCTAATTATTTCTTCTGCAAATTTTGTTTATTTTCCGCATTGCTAGGCTTACCTAGTCGTAGAGACTAGGTGCCGTCACGATGGTTCACGGAGGGCGAACTGGGGTCGTGACAAGTTGGTATCAGAGCTCTAGGTTCATAGGAGTCATGAATCACAAGCCAGTTTATTAGAGTCTCGCGGATCGGTACGGAGACGCCTGTACTTATCTACGAGAGGCTATGTAACTGTTAGGGAAGTTCCACTTCATTTGATTTCCTTGTCGTGCGAGATTTTTGATATCACAATTCTAAACCTCTGTCTTTTATTCTCTCATAGATGGTGAGGACGCGTGCTACCGGAGAAGATCAGGCACCCGCGCCCCTTACTGGAGCCGTCAGAGGCCGGGGCCGGGGTAGAGGCCGAGGACGCGCTCGTGGTGCAGCCAGAGCACCTGCGCGAGCTGCCACTGCGGTGCCACCAGTAGTTCCAGATGGAATCCAGACACCCGATACGTCTGCTACTACTACTCTAGCACTCCAGGAGACTTTGGCGCAGTTTATGACTATGTACGCCACTCTAGCTCGGGCAGGGTTGCTCCCCTTGCTGTAGCTACATCCCAGGCCGGGGGAGGAGCACAGACTCCCGCCACCCGCACTCCTGAGCAGCGAATGCATGTTGATCAGGTCCCAGAGGTTATTCCCGTACAGTCGGTAGCCCCAGCTCAGCCCGAGGAGAGGGCAGTAGTTTTAGAGGAGGAGCACAAGAGGCTTGAGAGGTTCAAGAAGTATCAGCCTCCTACATTTAGCGAGCTAGCCTCAGATGATGCCCTTGGATTTCTTGAGGAGTGCTACCGTATCCTCCGTACCATGTGTATATCAGGGTCGAGTGGAGTTTCCTTCACTACCTTCCAGCTTCGAGGAGCCGCCTATCAGTGGTGGCGTGCTTATGAGTTAGACAGTCCGGATGGGGCAGCTTCCCTGACTTGGGCTCAGTTTTCAGATATGTTCACGAGGGAGTATGTCCCCCAGAGTCTCAGGGACGCTTGGCGCGCAGAGCTTGAGCGTTTGCGCCAGGGTACCATGACTATCTCGGAGTATGATGTCCATTTCACCGACTTGGCTAGACATGCACCAGCCTTGGTTTCAACGGTTCACGAGAAGGTTCGCCGGTTTATTGAGGGGCTTATTCCCAGCATCCGGTCTAGCATGGATCGTGAGTTGGAGATGGATATTTCTTATCAGCAGGTGGTGAGCATTACTAGGGGGATTGAGGGTATGCATGCTAGGGATAGAGAGGAGAGGGAGGCCAAGAGGTCTCGAGAGTCGGGCCATTATTCTGGTGCCCGTGCCCCAGCTGCAGGTCGTCATGGTAGGGGTTATATGAGTCGCCTAGTTCATTCAGCTCTTCCAGCAGCCAGTGGTATTCCAGCTCCTCCCAGACCTCAGGAGCCTTATTATGCGCCTCCAGTATCTAGTGTGCCTCCTGCACGGGGTGCTTCCAGTGGTCAGTCCAGCTGACCTGGCCCGAGTCAGTCATAACCGCCACATCCTCCCAGAGCTTGTTTTGAGTGTGGTGATACACGCTATGTGGTGAGGGATTGCCCTAGACTTGGGAGGGCTGCACCTCCACAGACTTCTCAGCCACATCACGCCCCGCAGAGTTCTCAGGCTATGATCACAGCACCAGTTGCTACCACACCTACTCAGCCAGCTAGAGGTGGAGGTCGGGGAGGTAGAGGTCGCCCTCGAGGGGGAGGCCAGGCCAGATACTATGCCCTTCCCGCTCGTATCGAGGATGTCGCCTCCGATTCTGTCATCACAGGTACTATCTTGGTCTGTCATAGAGACGCATCGGTTCTATTCGATCCAGGATCCACTTATTCTTATGTGTCTTCTTATTTTGCTATGTATTTGGGTGTATCTCAGGATTCTTTAAGTTCCCCTGTTTATGTTTCTACTCCTGTGGGAGATTCTCTTGTTGTAGACCGCGTTTATCGGTCGTGTTTGATTGCTCTTAATGGTTTTGAGACCAGAGCCGATTTGTTATTGCTCAGCATGGTAGACTTTGATGTTATTCTGGGCATGGATTGGTTGTCGCCCCATTATGCTATTCTTGATTGTCACGCCAAAATCGTGACGCTGGCTATGCCAGGTGTACCGCGTGTTGAGTGGAGGGGTACCTTAAATCATACTTCCAGTAGAGTTATTTCATTCCTTAAGGCTCAGCGTATGGTTGAGAAGGGGTGTGACGCGTATCTAGCTTATGTGAGATATGTCAGTATTGATACCCTTGTAGTTGATTCTGTCCCAGTAGTACGGGATTTCTCTGATGTGTTTCCAGCTGACCTTCCGGGCATGCCGCCCGATAGAGATATTGATTTTGGCATGATCTGCTGCTGGGCACTCAGCCCATTTCTATTCCTCCGTACCGTATGGCTCTTCCTGAGTTGAAGGAGTTGAAGGAATAGTTGCAGGAATTACTTGATAAGGGTTTCATTCGGTCCAGTGTATCACCTTGGGCTGCTCCTGTCTTATTTAGGAAGAAGAAGGATGGTTCTATGCGTATGTGTATTGATTATCGCCAGTTGAACAAGGTTACAGTGAAGAACCGTTATCCTTTACCTCGTATTGATGACCTGTTTGATCAGTTACAGGGTGCTTGTGTGTTTTCTAAGATTGACTTGCATTCAGGCTATCATCAGTTGAAGATTCGAGAGCCAGATATCCCGAAGACTGCCTTCAGGACTCGGTATGGTCATTACAAGTTCCTTGTTATGTCATTTAGCTGACTAATGCCCCAACAACCTTCATGCATTTGATGCACAGTGTATTCCGGCCATATCTTGACTCATTCGTTATTGCCTTTATTGATGACATTCTGGTATATTCTCGGAGTCGGGAAGATCATGAGCAGCACCTGAGGACAGTGCTCCAGACTTTGAGAGAAAAGAAACTATATGCTAAGTTCTCGAAATGTGAGTTTTGGTTGGATTCCGTGGCATTATTGGGACATGTGGTCTCGAGTGAGGGTATTCAGGTGGATTCAAAGAAAGTGGAGGCAGTGCAGAGTTGGCCCAGACCATCCTCAGCTATAGAGATCCGCAGTTTTCTTGGCTTGGCGGGTTATTATCGTCGATTTGTTCAAGGGTTTTCATCTATTGCAAAACCTATGACCAGGCTGACCAAGAAGGGTGCTCCGTTCTAGTGGACGGAAGAGTGTGAGGAGAGCTTTCAGAAGCTCAAGACAGCTTTGACTACAGCCCCAGTTTTGATATTGCCTACCGGTTCGGGGTCTTATACGGTCTATTATGATGCCTCAAGAGTTGGCCTTGGAGCGGTGTTGATGCAAGACGGTTGGGTGATTGCCTATGTGTCCAGCAGTTGAAGGTACATGAGAAGAATTATACGGTCCATGATCTCGAGTTGGCTGCCATTGTTCACGCCTTGAAGATCTGG
>NW_017679874.1:0-15313 GCF_001879085.1 Nicotiana attenuata | reverse complement strand
ATTGTTAACTCCCCACAACATGCTCCCCCTCCCATATTATTTACTTGTCTTGTATTTTCAATTCCGCTGTATATATATAACTGTACAGGTTTATGTAGTAGTCCACTCTAGCCTCGTCACTACTTCGCCAGGGTTAGGCTAGACATTTACCAGCACATGGGGTCGGTTGTGCTGATGCTACACTCTATGGTATTTGCACATGTCTAGGTTTCGAGCAGCAGCAACAGCAACATTAGTACGGGAGCAGGCCTTCAGTCCAGCGAGACCCGAGGTAGCCTTGCAGGCGTCCGCAGGCCCGGCGTCTTCCTTATTCTTTTTTTTTTAGTCTGTTGCCTCTTTGTATTCGAGACAAACAGCTTATGTGTTCTTTCAGACATTTGTATTTAGTATTTCTTATCAGTTCGTGAGTATTGTGACACCAGTCTTGGGTAGAGACTTATATTGACTATTCCGCATTTTGATTCAGTTTCTATAATTAAGACTTCCGCTACTATTAAATTTCGTTATTTTGATATTGTTGCCATAAATTGATAAAAGGGACTATGTTGTAAACGAAAGGTAATTAAATTTGGCTTGCCTAGCTTCTACGAGTAGGCGCCATCACGACTCCCGAGGGTGGAAAATCCGGGTCGTGACAGTATGTGACTTGCCGGGAGGTTTTGTTTTTCGTTTTGGAGTCAACTAGGACACATAGTCCCTAAAATGGAAGCTTAAGTTCTAAGAATTTGACTGTAGTTCAAACTTTGGAGACCACTCCGGAATGGAATTTCATCGGTTCCGTTGGGTGATTTTTGGACTTAGGAATGTGTCCGGATTGTGATTTGGAGGTCCGTATTTGAATTAGGCCTGAAATGGCGAAAGTTAAATTTTTCGGAAGTTTGACAATGAGTGGACTTTTCATATCGGGGTCGGATTCTGATTTCGAAAGTTGTAGGTCCATAATGTTGAATGTGACTTGTGTGCAAAATTTGGGGTCAATCGGACGTGCTTTGATATGTTTCGACATCGGTTGTAGAAGTTTCAAGTTTCAAGTTCATTATGTTTGAATTGGAATGCGATTTGTGTTTTTAGCATTTTTCTTATGTGATTTGAAGGCTCGACTAAGTTTGTATGGTGTTTTAGGACTTTTCGATATGTTTGGTTGAGGTCCAGGGGGCCTCGGGTTGATTTCGGGTGGTTAACGGATCATTTGAAGTTGTGTTGTAATTCCTGAAGTTTTCCAACTTCTGGTGTCATCGCACTTGCGGTGAGGTTAGCCGCAGGTGCGGACACACACGTACGAGAGGAAGGTCACAAATGCGGCCCTGGTCCAGGTAGTCAGTGATCGCAGGTGCGACATAAGGACCGCAGATGCGGAGCCGCCCCAACGGAGGGGTGATCACAGAAGCGGAGAAGGAGCTGGGTGAGAAGTCCGCAGAAGCAGACATTTGTTCGCAGGTGCATACTTGCAGGTGCAGCCATTTGATCACAGAAGTAGACCCATGTGTTTTAAGCCAAGTCTGCACCTGCGATTGAAAGTCCACAGGTGCGGCATTGCAGGTGCGACTGTCGGTCCGCAGGTGCAAGATCACTGGGCAGAAAGGGAGAAATTACGAGGGTCTGATCTCATTTTCACTTTGGGACTTTGAGATATCGAAATTAGGCGATAATTTGAAGGATTTTATAGAGGAAACAATTGGGTAACGATTCTTAACTCGTTTTTGACTATATTCCACTAATCTATCGTTAATTTCATCATTTAACTAAGGATTTGGATTGAGAAATTTGGGTGGCAAAATTGGAAAGTTCTTCAACCAAATTTTTGGGTTTTGATTGAGATTTTGCTATCGGATTTGAGTAATTTTGGTACGAGTGAACTCGTGGTTGAATGGGTGTTCGTATTTTGTGAGTTTTACCCGATTCCGAGACGTGAGCCTGGGTTGACTTTTTGGGGCAATTTTTTATCTTGTTAACGTCTTGATTTCATCAATTAGATTGGGTTCTTATTCTATTTATAGTATGTAATTGCTTTTGGCTAGATTTGGGCCAATAGGAGTCAATAAATCGAGAAAAAGGCATTCTTACTGATTGATTGAGCTTGGTTCGAGGTAAGTTACTTGCCTAACCTTGTGTGGGGGAAGCCCCCTTAGGATTTGGTACTGTTGTGATACTTTTGTGATATGTGAGTGTCACGTACGCGAAGTGAAGAATGCGTACACGGGCTAATTATTGTAAAATCCGATTTTTACCTAGCAGTAGCCTGTTACATCTTAATTGAGTTATACCGGCATGTGTAGTTATCCTGTTTAGCCTAGTATCGCATGTATACTTGTCCTAATTGATTATCTGGAATCTGTACAGCATGCTTAGTTGATTTCCTTTTTTTTTCCTTGACTTGTACTTAGTCTTAAACTGTAGGATTTTGTGCTGTAATTATTATTTCCATCTATCTCGAGCCGTGTGTTCACTTTTGGGACTTCGAGGCGGTACCTCAGGAGATCCACTGTCGCATATTTGCTTTTTGGGACTACGAGGCGGTACCTTGGGAGATCCCTGGTGCATATTTACTTTTGGGACTACGAGAAGGTATCTCAGGAGATCCCCCCACTGCATATTTACTTTTGGGACTACGAGGCGGTACCTCGGGAGATCCGCTGCTGAGCATTTCCTTTTGGGACTACGAGACGGTATCTCAGGAGCGCCCCTTATCGTTTATCCCTATGTGTTGTGTTGTTATCTTCCTGTATTCCCCGTTGTTAAATTCTCAGTCTTTCATTATACTGATATAGCTCCTTTCTTATTTATTATATACCAGTAGGGCCCTGACCTGACCTCGTCACTACTCTATCGAGGTTAGGCTTGGCACTTACCTGGTACCGTTGTGGTGTACTCATGTTACTCTTCTGGACAAGTTTTGTGTGCATATCCAGGTACCTCCTACCGGTCCCACTATTAGTTGAGTACTTCCTGCTGCTCTGGAGACTTCAAGGTATATATGTCCGCATCCGCAGACCTCGGAGTCCCCCTCTATTGTTACGTCCCAAAGCTAGGGAGGCGTGGCTGGCACCCGGTGCCGTAGTGGCCCGATCGAACCACTCTGTAACTCATTCATTCCTTTTGTAACTATCATGGGCCAACATGGCCACAACTCGTAATGTACAATTGTAAGTGGGCAAATATTATATCAACGAACCATCGTTCATAAAATATGAATACGTATAAGCTGTCAAGGCCTCTGACATACTGTACATAATAAACCTGTGTCTATTAAGCGTCTAAGATTATTTGACATAAAATGGGATAGGGTACCGGCCTACCCATAAGTCTGTAGCAAAACTCTGACACGATGACTCATAGACTCGGCTGCACTCCGAATAAGGTGGAGTCTTACCGATCCTTCGCTGAAACTTGCGTGTTTGCTCGTTTTGTTGTATAATATGGATCATGCCAAAAAGGAAAGAAGGGATAAACTTAACATACCTGGACCAATTTTCTTGACAATCCCTCTAACACACGACATAAATAGTGAAAAATAATATAGCTGACCCCAACTAGATTAGTATTGACGCAAAGTTGGCGTTGTAGTTGTAGTTGTAGTTGTTGTTGGTATATCAAGGTATAATATCTTTCTTTTGCAGAGAGAATTACTCTTCCTGTCCAAGGGTAATGAATGCACTTAGATACACTTCATAGAAAGGAGTATTCTTTTCTTGCATATTATTGATGCATACCACATCTTTTGTAAAATTCCAGGACAGAAATGGGCATGACCTTTCTTAAATAAGACTTAAGACATCATATCTCCTTTTGATAATGCTTAAGGCATCATATCTCCTTCTTCCATGTATTCACTTTTTAGGTGTTACTAATACTCAGGTGTAAGTCCACCTAATACACTAAGGCAGATATATGGACATTTTGTTTTGAAGATATGGATGAATTTAAAACCATATTTAGAAGGCAGCAGTTGTAAGCACGTAAAGCACAAGTGTCTTTAATTTGATTCCTACTTGCTACGTGTTCTTTGGATGGCATCCTCACTTTGTTAATCTTTATCCAAACTCATTAGTTAATTAGGTAATGTCCTGTTGCCCGGTAATTAATCAATTACCTATAATTAAAATTTATTTCAAATTACTTAAAATACTACTCACTTTTAATACACTTTATATAACTTACTATCATGGTCGTGCGGTACCATACAAAATAAATACACACACTATAATTTCATTAAAATATCCATGTAAAAATACATATATTTTCTTAACTTCTAATTTTCCTAGTCTCATATAAAGAGTACAAATTTTCGTACACTTAATTCTTAAAATGGTAAAAAAGATAACCATCTTTTCTTGTGGAAAAAAAATAATTCATATCTTTACAATGAGGAAAATCTCATAAACTTTTCTCATATTATGTGTATAATTTAAAACATATACGAAAGTAGTAATTTCAATAACTATATAAAATCATATTTTTCAAACTATTTTTTTTGACAAAAATATTCCACTCAAGTTTAACAACCTTGATACCATTATATATATATATATATATATATCAAGGTTGTTAAACTTACAGGGTGTAACATCTATCCCTTATCTTGTTCCTCCTTTGTTTTACCTAGTTACTAAGACAGTTAGAATAGATTCTTAGAGCTTGTGACTTGTGATTACCGAGTTTTGGGAATAGTGTTATATTCGAGCTGTTGGTTACTTGTACATGCCGAGCGTCATTTTTCAGTTATATAGCTATCTGTTGAAGTTTAGTTGTTAAATTCTGTTATTGTTTCAGTTATTCCGCAAATTTTAGGCTTACTTAGTCGTAGAGACTAGGTGCCTTCACGACATCCTGCGGAGGGAGATTTGGGTCATGACATGAAGGTAAGACAAAAGATAACCCGATGGCTAGAATGGACTTACAAGAATATTGCAGCAACCTGAATTATACTTGCAGACAGCGAACAATGGTAAGGTGTTCAAGCCCAAAGTAGGTTACACATTCACTTTGGAGGAAAGACAATAAATTTGCGACTGGGTACCGAAATTGAAGATGCCTGAGGGCTATGCGTCAGATCTGGAAAAAAAAGTAGATATGGAGGTAGGGAAGTTGAGCCATTTGAAAAGTCATGACTGTCATGTTTTCATGCAGACCTTAGTGTCTATTGCATTTTGCGGTTTGCTTGAAAGAATCTAGAAACCCATCACAGAGATTAATTTTTTCCCAAAGACTTGTGTTCTACCATCTTAAGGGAAGAAAACCTATTTCGGATGGATCAGAACATTCTTGTAACTTCTAGTAAGATGGAAAAAATATTTCCATGTGGTTTCTTTGATGTGATAGAACACCTTCCAATCCACCTTGTACACGAGGCATGACTTGGATGGGCTGTTTAATGCAGATGGATGTATCCCTTTGAGAGGTAATATTATAAGTTTTATGTAATATTCTATTTTATTTGAATGTACTTGGCTAACATGACATTATGTAGGATAATTGGCAAATGCAAATAATTTGTTAAGTAGAGGAATAGGATTGAAGAATCTATATGCGAATCCTATCTTGCAAAGGAAACTGCATATTTTTTTTCTTACTATTGTGAGAGTAACGTGCCATGTTCTAGGAATATGCCCAATAGGCACACTGTCGAATACGTGAATAATCAATTATATCCACCAATATCCATCTTCAATCAACTAGGCCGATGTTCTAAGGATGTTAGAAAGAGAAGTTTGAGTGATATGGAGTACAAGTCAACTACGTTGCATGTGTTGCTAAATTGTCCTGAAGTTCAACCATTTCTTAAGTAAGTATTAATTTATTAGTAATCAAAATGTGAAATTTACAGTGGTTATGTCACGACCCCAATTTCTCCGTAGGATGTCGTGACGACACCTAGTACCTAAGACTAGGTAAGCCTAACACTTTCCAATTTAATAGAAGAATTTAACCATTAACTGATAAATATGAAATATAAGTCTTTATACACAACTTACAATCCCAAAATCGGTAGTACAAGTCATAAGCTCTACTGAGTTTGCTAGAAAATCCCAAAATACAACTGTCCGGAATAGAAAACAGTGCAAGTAAAATATCAGAAGGTGACTCCGAGGCCTGCGAACGCGACGACAAGTTTACCTTGAGTCTCCACAGCAATGCTTGACCAGTCAGCTAATAATCCACAATAACCAAGGCACCTGGATCTGCAAACAAATATGCAGAGGCATAGTATGAGTACACCACAGCGGTACCCAGTAAGTATCAAGACTAACCTCGGTGAGTAGTGACAAGGGACAGTCAAGACACCTACCGGAATAAACCACCTGAACAAGTGTGAAGGTGAACTAATAGAGAAACAATATTAATATAAAGCTAAGTGGGATAAAGAATACAAAACAATACTTGCAATGATACATTAGTAATAACAATATTTAATAGGAAGCAGTCACGTAATAATGTTGTAAGGTAAGCTGAACACAGTCTAAGTCCGGAAACCAAATAAAGAAAAACCAGCAACAACTCAATAAGAACAACCGCTTTCACACCAAATCTGTTCAATCATTTCCACGAGGTACCGAACCTCATAAACACAGCTCGCGGGTTGCAATTCATGAACCCTAATCACTTACCATCTTGTGCCCACATTATAACTCATAATCGCATGGACGACTCAAGAGCTAATAGAACAATCCTCACACAGAAGGCGAGTAGACAAAAGTACGTATAATGGTCAATAACATCGGGATTCATCTTCTAAAAATGATATAGGTAATTTAATTACGTGTATGCTTGTGCAAGTGTTTTACCACAATTCAAGTCAACAAATAAGAGTAGAGACAATGAATGAAATATAGGAAACGATCACCACGAAATGTACAGTGTAGTAAAGGCAACAATGAAGTTGAAGAAAAGACTAACACAACAAGATTAGCTACATAGAACTAAGAAAATTGTGCAACACAGAGGATGACAATTAATAGCATGCTAAGGAGACAACAATCAAAGACAAGTACAAAAGAAGAGGGAAATGACAACAAGAGCCCTACCGATGTACCGCCTGTAGCCTCAAATCATAAAATGAATCACAATCTTTCCTTATATTACCGCGGGAGCCTTTACATTTAGTTTTGAAAATCATTTTTCCCGAAATAGTATCCTGTGGTTTAGCCCACCTTATCACATTGCAGGCTTCTAGTAGTTCCCCTACTAGCCACGCGTTTCAAGCCCACCTTATCTCACCGCATGCGTTTCAACACCCATAACTTATGCCACCACATGCGTATCAATAGTAACAACAGCATGGCAGAAACCTCGTGCAAACAACATAACAACAGCACATCAAAAATCTCATGCAATAACATAGCAACAGCTCGGCAGAAACCTCGTGCAAACAACATAACAATTCTCTCAACAATAACACATGTACCAAAACATAACAACTCAAATAAATGACTTTCACAGTAGGTGCCCACATGCCACAAGATTTCCTCAGAATAGTTTCAATATCACAACCGCGCATAGCCCTCGGCTCAACAACACTGAATACAACAACAACAACAACTATAATAATATGAGAATACGGCAAGTAAATCAACTCGGGAACTTCAGAACACAAAGAAATGGAAGAACACACACAAAGAAAGACACAACAGGGAATATGTCATGACCCAATTATACTACAGGTCGTGATGGCGCCCAACACCGTTGTCAGGCAAGCCAACGCGGAAACATTAGTGAGTTCTTGTTTTACTTTACTAAAACAGTTACAACAGTTTCTTAATTCGAATTTAAAATAAATGATAATTAGCAACATACAATAATAGTTATACAACCCAAAAGAATAGTCTACCAACGTGTGTGCCAAGACCTGGTGTCACAAGTATATGGGTATCTAGTAGAATATACAAAAGAATAAATCTATCCTACTGTCTGAAATAGAATAGATAGTCAAAAGCAAAGAGAGACTCCATCATGCTGCTGAACGGCATAGGAGGGGAGTAGCTCGCCGTGGAATCTCGGTCTACGATCAAGAATGCCCACCAGACTAGTAGCAGCTGTACCTGCCTCATATCCTGTACAATTAAGTACAGAAGCGTAGTATGATTACATAAACAATATGTACCCATCAAGTATGCAGCCTAACCTCGAAGAAATAGTGACGAGGGGTCGACTTGACACTTACTAAGGTCGATGCGAATGATGATTTTCACAAAGCATGGAAAACATGGGCATAATAGCAGGAGTTTGCAGATAACAGTATAGCAGTTCAGTCATATCATATAATAATTTCACTTCAAGGCATTTAACAAAGTAAGTCATAAATAATATCTCACATAAATATCATGCGCACATTATGCCGAGGTCGTACGGCCTGGTCCAATATAAAAGAAACTATGCACTGCCATAGGGTGGAATGGCGCGAACCATAGATGCATCTATTTCTACCGAGGCGATCGGCCCGATCCACAAATATCAATTATCATCAGGAAAGCACATAAAGGCGCATTCATGGTCAAATAAATTCTACAAGTATTCAAGAAAATGCATACATTCACATATATTTATTTCAAATCCCCAACATGTCCTAAGTGATCTCATTAGCATGAAAGGATATAAACATTCACAAATATAGCATGATACGGGTCCTAAACTACCCGGGCAATTAACATAATAGTAGCTACGCACGGACTCTCGTCACCTCGTGCGTACGTATCCCCCACAATTAGGATCACATAATCAATTAACTCACCTATGGGGACAATTCCCTCTTAGAAGGTTTGAAAGGAGACTCACCTCGCTCCAAAGCGTACTTTTAATATCAAGAACGTGCTCAAACCCTCAATTTGGAGCCGAACGATCCAAAACTAATTAAACGAGATAGGAACTATTCAATACAAGCTCACAAGTTCGCATTCTAACTATTAAAGTAATTTTCCAACCCTAAACACAAGTTCCCTAAAATCCATCCCCGGGCCCACGTGCCCGAATTCCGGAAATTTTTGAAGAAAGTTGTTCTCTATAACCTAAGGATCAAGAATATATGATTTCTACTTTATTCCATAATAAATTTCGTGGTTAAATCTTATTTTTATCAAAACCCTAGGTTTACTCTAATCTCATGATTTTTCACTAATCTTTGTGTGTTAATCTACCCAAAACCCAAGTATTAAACTCAAAATAAGTAGAAATCACTTACCTCAAGATGCTAGGTGAAAATCTTCTCTCAAGAGCCCCAAAATCGCCCAACTTATGAGTGGAAATGAGCCAAAAATGGATAACACCCGCAATAAATGAGGGTCACTGCTTCAGTGATTTCCGCATCTGCGGTCCTGGGTCGCATATGTGCCCACCGCATCTGCGGAAAAGGGCTGCTTCTACAGGAATTCTGCTGGCCCGCTGGGCCGCTACTGCGGAAGGTTGGCCGCTTCTGCGGCTTTTGATTTGGCCTGCCTTGGCCGCTTCTGCGAGAGCACGACCGCTTCTGCGGTCTCGCACTTGCGGCTGACCAACCGCATGTGTGGTTATGACAGAAGACTAGAGCTTCAGCTCCTTTCCAAATTTTCCAACTTCACTCGAGCCTCGTTCGATTGACGCTCGGGGCCCCCAGGCCACGCCCGAACATACCGAAAAGTTTGAAACATAAAATGGACTTGCTCGAACCTTCGGAATGCACGAAACAACGCAAAATCTAAGAATCACACTCTAAAACCAATTGAATCAAAATTATGAACTTTAAATTCTTCAATTTACTTCCAATGCGACGAAATACACCTACACTACTCGGATTGACACCAAATTTTGCGTGCAAGTCTTAATAGGCAATACGGAACTATTCCCGAATTTGGAACTCCGTTCGGACCACGAAAACACAAAAACCCGCTCTAAACCAAATATTTAAGAACTTCAAAATCCTTATGGAATCAACTTTCACTATTAGGCACCAAAACGCTCCCGGGTCATCCAAAACCCGATCCGGACATACGCCCAAGTCCGAAATCATCATACGAACTTGCTGGAATCTTCAAATTCGGATTTCGAGGTCGTTTTCTCAAAATGTTAATTGAAGTCAAACTTGGACTTTTAAGCCAACCTTGAGGAATCAAGTGTTCCGATTTCAACCCAAACTCTTCCAAATCCCGAACAAACCATTCCTGCAAGTCATAAATCGGTAAAAGCAAGTATGGGAAGTCTTATCTAAGGGAACAGGGTTCTAAAAAGCAAAACGACCAGTCGGGTCGTTACATTCCCTACCTCTTAAACAAACGTTCATCCTCGAACGGGTTTAGATTCATACCTGAAGTGCCGAATAAGTGTTGATATCTGCCCCGCATGTCCTCCTCGGACTCCCAGGTCGCCTCCTCGACTGGTTAGCCCCTCCACTGGACCTTTACTGCAGAAATACTCTTGGATCTCAACTAGCTCTCCTGTCTATCAACAATGGCAACTAGCTCCTCCTCGTAGCCCAAGATCTCGTCTAGCTGAATAGTGCTGAAGTCTAACACATGGGACAGGTCGGCGTGATACCTCCGAAGCATAGACACGTGAAAAATTTGATGAACTCCCTATAAGCTGGGAGGTAAAGCAAGCTCGTAAGCAACCTCTCCAACTGGCCTCAACACCTCAAATGGGCCAATAAACCTTGGGCTCAACATGCCCTTCTTCCCAAATCTCATAACACCCTTCATTGGCGAGACTTTCAAGAGAACCTTCTCTTCGATCATGAATGATACATCACGCGCCTTCTGATCCGTGTAACTCTTCTGTCTGGACTGTGATGTGCGAAGCCTTTCCTAAATCAACTTTACCTTTTCCAAAGCATCTTTAACCAAGTCTGTACCGTACAACTTAGCCTCACCAGGCTCGAACCACCCAATAGGAGAACGACATCGCCGACCATATAAAGCCTCAAATGGAGCCATCTTGATGCTGGACTGATAGCTGTTGTTGTAAGCAAACTCTGTCAAGGGCAAGAACTGATCCCACTACCCTCCAAAGTCAATCACACATGCTCTAAGCATGTCCTCCAAAATCTGAACTGTCCGCTCCGACTGTCCGTCGGTCTGAGGATGAAATGTTGTGCTGAGCTCCACACGGGTCCCCAACTCACTCTGAATGACTCTCCAGAAATGGGAGTGAACTGAGGGCCTCTATATTATATGATGGAAACAAGCACACCGTGCAACCAGACTATCTCCCGAATGTAAACCTGAGCCAACATCTCTGACGAATAAGTAGCCATCACTGGAATAAAGTGGGCCGACTTGGTGAACCTGTCGACAATGACCCAAGCAGTATCAAACTTCCGCAATGCCCGCGGCAACCCGACTACTAAGTCCATAGTAATGCGCTCCCACTTCCACTCAGGTATAGGCATCTGCTGCAATAGTCCACCGGGCCTCTGGTGCTCATACTTAACCTGCTGACAATTCAAACACTGAGCCACATACTCTATTATGTCCTTCTTCATCCATCGCCACCAATAATGTTGTCTCAGGTCATGATACATCTTCGTAGCACCTGAGTGAATAGAATACCGCGAACTGTGTGCCTCCTCTAGAATCCTCCCCCTCAAGCCATCAACATTAGGAACACATAGGCGACCCTGGAGTCGCAGGGCCCATCCTCGCCAATAGAAACCTCCTTGGCACCACCCTGTAGCACCGTCTCCCTGAGAACTGCCAAGTGCGGGTCCTCAAACTGCCAAGCCTTGATCTGCTCCAAAAGTGAAGACTGAGCAACAACACACGCAAGAACTCGGCTGGGCTTTGAGATGTCCAACCGCACAAGTCTGTTAGCCAAGGACTGAATGTCCAAAGCTAATGGCCTCTCCTCTGCTGAAATGAATGCCAAGCTACCCGTACTCTCTGCTTTCCTACTCAAGACATCCGCGACCATATTTGCCTTGCCCGGATGATAAAGAATGGTGATGTCATAATCCTTCAGTAACTCAAGCTATCTACGCTGCCTCAAGTTGAGATCCATCTGCTTGAACAAATGTTGTAAACTGCGATGATTAGTGTAAACTTCACATGACACCCCATACAGATAATGCCTTCATATCTTAAGAGCATGAACAATCGCCGCCAACTCTAGATCGTGCACATGATAATTCTTCTCATGAATCTTCAGCTGACACGAAGCATATGCAATAACTCGCCCCTCCTGCATCAATACACAACCCAAGCCAACGCGTGAAGCGTCGCAATATACCGTATATATCCCCGAACCGGAAGGAAACAAAAGAACTGGTGGCGTAGTCAAAGCCATCTTGAGCTTCTGAAAGCTCGTCTCACAATCATCGGACCAGCGGAAAGGAGCACCCTTCTGGGTCAATCTAGTTAGAGGTGATGCAATAGATGAAAAGCCCTACACGAATCGACGGTAATAACCTGCTAACCCTTGGAAACTCCTGATCTCGGTCACTGAAGTAGGACGTGGCCAACTCTGAACTGCCTCAATCTTCTTGGGATCCACCTTAATACCTTCTCCAGACACAATATGCCCAAGAATGCCACTGACTCTAGCCAAAACTCACACTTGGAGAACTTAGCATATAGTTTCTGCTCTCGCAAGGTCTGAAGCACTACTCTCAAATGTTGCTCGTGCTCCTCCAGGCTACATGAGTATATCAAGATGTCGTCGATGAAGACAATGACAAAGGAATCAATATAAGGTCTGAACACCCTGTTCATCAAGTCCATAAATGCCGCTAGGGAATTAGTTAAGCCAAAGGACATCACCAGAAACTCATAATGACCATATCTGGTACGAAAAGCAGTCTTCGGAACATTTGAGTCCCGAATCTTCAACTGATGGTACCCTAACTCAAGTCGATCTTAGAGAACACCCTAGCACCCTGCAATTGGTCGAACAAATCATCAATACGCGGAAATGGATACTTGTTCTTGATGGTAGCTTTGTTCAACTGGCAGTAATCAATACACATCCGCATGGCCCCATCCTTCTTCTTTACAAACAACACTAGTGCACCCCAAGGTGACACACTAGGTCTAACAAACCCCTTTGCTAACAACTCCTCAAGCTGCTCCTTCATCTCTTCAACTCTTTCAGAGCCATACGGTACGGTGGAATAGATATAGGCTGGGTACTTGGAGCCAAATCAATAAAGAAATCAATATAACGATCCGGTGGCATGCCAGGAAGGTCAGAAGGGAAAACATTGGCCAACTCCCTGACTACTAGAACTGAATCAATCATCGGAGACTCTGCGATGGTATCCCGAACATAAGCTAGATAAGCCAAACATCCCTTCTCGACCATATGTCGAGCCTTTATAAAAGAAATAACCCGACTAGATGTATCAACTGTGGAACCCTTCCACTCCAACTTTGGCAACCCTGGCATTGCCAATGTAACGGTCTTGGCATGGAAATCTAGGACGGCGCAATATGGGGATAACCAATCCATGCCCAGGATGACCTCAAAGTCGATCATATCAGGCAATAAGAGATCTGCTCTAGTCTCGAAACCACAGAATATGACCAAACAGGACCGGTAGATCTGGTCCATAACCACAGAATCGCCCACAAGAGTGGACACGTGAACAGGAGTGCCCAAAGGCTCACGAGGAATAACCAGGAAATGAGCAAACAAAGATGACACATATGAATAGGTAGACCCTGGATCAAATAGCACTGAAGCATCTCTACCGCAGACGAAAATAATACCTGAGATAACGGCATCTGAGGCCAATGTATCTAGTCTGGCCGGAAGGGCATAGAATCTGGCTGGAGTGCCGGCTGGCTGGCCTCAACCTGATTGAGCAGTAGCTGGTTGACCTCTCCCTACCTGGCCTCCACCTCTAGGAAGGCCTCTACCACTTTGTCCTATGCCTCTAGGCGGCTGGGCAACCGGTGTTGTAATCATGGGCTACTGACTCTGCTGCACTGCCTTGCCTCGAAGCCTGGGGCAGTACCTCCTCATATGACCCAGGTCTCCGTACTCAAAACAACCCCGCGGTGCAGCGACCTGCTGCTCTAATGGCCTGTAGATCCACTGGAAGAAGCTTGAATAGTTGGTGGACGGTATGAACCCTCCGGCATAGCACTGAAATAGGAACCAGAAGAACCTTGGGGACGTGAATACCTATTGGAGGAACCCTGAGTAGCTGGCGGGCGGTAAGAACTCTCTGGAATGGCGCTGAAATAGGGGCGCACTGAAGCACCTCGAGCAGGTGGTGGTGCTGAATTTGGGGGCCTGCTAGGCTGACCCCTCCCAAACTGACCTCTACCCCTAGCCGGGGCACCTCTGAACTCTCTAGAGAATCTAGCCCTCTTGTCCTGCTGCATCTACTCCCTACCTCTCAGACGGTAGCCCTCAATCCTCCGAGCAATCTCCACCACTAGCTGATAAGGAGTCCCCATCTCCACCTCTCAGTCCATGTTGGCCCTAATGCCAGAATGCAACCCTACAACGAACCTGCGCACCCTCTCTGCGTCAGTTAGAAGTATCATCAGTGCATGGTGGGATAACTCAGAAAACCTCGCCTCAAAGTCGGTCAAAGACATCTGACCCTGCTCCAGCTGCTCAAACTGATACCGTAGTTATTCCCTCTCAGAGGGTGGGATATACCTTTCCAGGAATAACTGTGTGAACTAACCCCAAGTGATGGGAGGAGAACCTGCTGGCCTGCCAAGAACATAAGACCGCCACCATCTACGAGCCCTGCCTTCCAGCTGGAAATAAGTGAAGTCAACCCCATGCGACTCCAATATCCTCATGTTGTGTAGTCTGTCCCTGGACCTATCAATGAAATCCTGGGCATCCTCATGACGCTCACCCCCGAAGACAGGAGGGTGTAGCCTGGTCTATCTGTCCAATAGCTTCTGCGGATCACCATCTGCACTTGGTTTGGGCTCGGGCACTACTGGAGCAACTGGCTGAGCCCCATCTGCAGGTAGTGCACCCGGAGTCTGATACACTGCAGCTACATGACCACGAGCCTGAGCAGTAGGGGTCTGTTCTCCCCCTCCTGCCTGTGATATAGCTGGATCCGCTGGAAATAAACCAGCCTGAGTCATGGTGTGCATGAACCGCAGCATACGACCCATGACCTCCTGGAAACTCGATGTTATCATGAAGTCCGTCGGGGTAGGCTCAACTGCGGGCACCTCGCCCTGCTCCTCAATGATAGGATCTCCGGCAGGATCCGCCGGTGGTGCTACTGGAGTAGCTCTGGGACGCCCTCGTCCCCTACCTCGGGCCGGTGCCCTCCCCCGACCTCTGTCTCGGCCTCTAGCAACGGGGAGAGCAGCTCATCCCGGGTCTGGAACATCTGCCGTGCGCGTCCTCACTATACTGTGAGAGAATAGAAGAT
>NW_017679873.1:9672-15313 GCF_001879085.1 Nicotiana attenuata | reverse complement strand
AACAACAATAAAATCACAGATATTAGCTGATTTCGTCGTTGATTTTAGCCAAGGGATGCAATTAGAAGCAGAAAAAGAAGTACAAGTACTTAATGGGGCTAATCCAGGAACATGGACCTTATTTACTGATGGCTCATCTAATGTAAAGGGTGCAGGATTAGGAATTGTTTTAGTACCACCTTCAGGTGAAACTATTAGGCAAGCCATTAAATGTCATTCCGTAACTAACAATGAAGCGGAGTATGAAGCTGTGATTGCAGGTTTAGAATTGGCACGGGAACTTGGTATAAATCAAGTAGTGATCAAAAGTGACTCGCAGCTCGTGGTTAATCAAATGCTTGGGAGCTATACAGCTAGGGAAGCAAGGATGCAGCAGTACTTAGAAAAGGTACGGGAACTGATAAAGCAATTCCAAACTTGGAAGGTCATACAGATATCGAGGGATGAAAATGTTGAAGCAGATGCCTTAGCTAATCTCGCATCCGCAGCTGATGTGGCAAAGGATGCAAATGCTGCAATTATACATTTATTTCACTCAGTTCTCGATCCAGATAAGAATGAGGTAAATTTTAATAATTTAACTTGGGATTGGAGAAACGAAATTGTTACTTTTTTGCAGTATGGTACCATCCCTAGTAACAAAAAGCAAGCACATGCACTTCGCAAAAAAGTTGCTCGTTACTGTTTAAAACAAGGGAATCTTTATCGTAAGATGTTCGGTGGTCCATTAGCAAGATGCCTCGGACCTTCTCAAACGGAATATGTAATGAGGGAAATACATGAGGGGCACTGCGGGAATCACGCAGGAGGAAGATCATTGGTTAGAACTTTTATTAGAGCAGGATATTATTGGCCTAAAATGGAGGAAGAAGCAGAAAGTTTTGTAGCTAAATGTGATAAATGTCAAAGGTACGGTAACAACATGAATAGACCTGCGGAGTTGTTACATCCGGTCATGTCACCATGGCCATTCATGAAGTGGGGAATGGATATCGTGGGTCCATTACCACAAGCAAAAGGACAGGTAAAATTTTTGCCCGTGCTTACTGATTACTTCACTAAATGGGTAGAGGCAGGAGCATTTAAACAGGTACGAGAAAAAGAGGTCAGAGACTTCATTTGGCGTAATATCATCTGCTGTTTTGGTGTACCAAAGGAGATTGTATGCGACAATGGCCCTCAATTTATCGGAGCTCAAGTCACTGAGTTTTTTGAGAGTTGGCAAATTAAAAGAATCACATCTACACCGTATCACCCAGTAGGCAATGGGCAAGCAGAATCAACGAACAAAGTCATAATCAACAATTTGAAGAAACGATTAGAGGAATCAAAGGGTAATTGGCCTGAAGTGTTACCCGGAGTTCTATGGGCATATCGCACGACAACAAAGACGAGCACAGGTGAAACTCCTTTCTCTTTAGTTTATGGAGCTGAAGCATTAATCCCAGTTGAAATAGGAGAACCGAGTACAAGATTCTCACAAGCAACACGAGTCTAATGATGAAGAGATGCGAGTCAATTTGGATCTACTGGAAGGCAAGAGAGAAGCCGCATTAATAAGAATGGCAGCACAAAAGCAAGTGATCGAACGATATTACAACAGGAAAGCACGACTGAGATACTTCAAAACTGGGGACTTCGTGCTTAAAAAAAAATTTCAATCTACAAAGGCGGCTAACGCGGGTAAACTAAGTCCAACCTGGGAAGGACCCTACAGAGTTCGAGATATTGCAGGAAAAGGAGCATACGAGTTAGAAACAATGGACGGCAAGGTGCTTCCATCGCATTGGAATGCAGTTCATTTGAAGAGATACTACTTCTAAGAAAAAAAACCCACGGTCAGGTATCACCATGTTAAATTATATTTTTTGAATTGTTAAAATTTTACTAACGATTTTAGATGATAGGCAAAACGCTAACCCGTACTAAATGATGAGTCATGACCTGTAAGGCAAAATGGAGTAAACTAAAATTCCTAGCCCATGGTTACAATTATTCTGATAGAAGTATACACGGGTTAAGCAGTCTTCATCTATAATCGCACCCCCGAGTCCCGTATGTATTTCCTTTTTAGGAAAAGGACCAGGTGAAGGAGACTATCAAGTGCTCGAGGCTTCATACTTCAACACTCAAACACTTGGGGGACTACATAGTATATACATTTACGTGTATCAAAAAGGCATAAAAGATTTAAAAAACAAGCCTAGAAGAATCAAGTACGGAGTGAAAGTTACGAAGCCATGGCATTCATCATAGTATCCTTTCCTATAAGAACAATGGAGTCATTTCTCAACTATGTACTAAAACGGGTTATAAGGAAAACCCCCGTATCTATTGTTCTTCTTTTGTATAAATCTGTTACAAGGAAAACAGTTGCGAGAAAGTTATAGATGTAATTCAAATACATGTAAAGTATTACTCAAAACTTGTCAAAGTTCCGAAATAAAAACTTGTCAAAGTTATTACAAAAAACATGTGTGTTCCTATTTCTTTTATCGTATGATTACACCATTATGAAGTTGAGACGTCTTCTTCGTTAAGTGTCAAAATATAAAAGGGCCCTCTTTTATAAAACTCATGTTATTTAATCATGGGAATAACAGAAGCATTTTTCAAAGAACAAAAATGCAGACTATTCTTTAAGTCCTTAAAAATAAAAAGGCAAGGATAGAACATACAGAAGTGCAATGATAAATAAAAACTTCCTAATATGTAAAACTAAAGACTAAGTATAAATTTAGTCATCAAATTGTTTATACTAAATGCCCCATAACAAGACTTGGGGACTTGTATTTCCAAAAATCAACCCTCAAATAGTAGCCAAGGGTTTGATTACAAAACTCTCAAATGAACCCAAAAGCTTTAAATACTGTTTTCCAAGTAGGTACCTGCAAAAAGGAATTCAAAAATTGATATAAATTTTTACTGAGAGGAAAGGTTTGAAGGAGGATCATCAGCGTGCTCAACTGGAACAGCATCACCAACGGAAGTGGGTTGATATCCAACCACTGGAGTCTCAATAGATGAAGTTTCAACTTGACTTGCAGTATGGGACATGATTGAGCTTGAAGAGGGTGCAGCGGTCACGGGAACATCGACTCTGGTAGCTTCAGCTTCGGAAACTTCAATCGCGGGAGAAGGGAAGTCCAATGGTTGTTGAGCTTTTTCAATAGTTTCCATCACCTTAGCTAACTCTGACTCCAGATTAAAGTTTTCTTGGCTGGCTTCAACTAAGGCATCACGTCGGGAGTTCAGAAAAGCCCAGCTTACATCAACTGCAGCCTTATCTTCAAGAAGCTCATAATCTCTTTCCCAAGCAACAATTTTCTTTTTGAGACTCCCATTTTCATTCAGAGCTGAGTTATAAGAGGCTTGGAGAGAGGCATGAGATCTTTCTAAGGCCTTCACCTGGTCTTCAGAAGTTCGCAGATTTTCTTGGGTTTGAGTCAAATTATGCATCAAGTCTCCAGCATAAACTTCTTTTTGGCTTAAAAGAGCTTTCAGCTCTCTAATCTCTTCACTTGATTTAGATAATTGTTCTGAGAAAGAAGACTCGAGACGCTCTCTTTCTTTCTCAGCCTGACTTGAAGAAGCCTTAACAATCGCAAGCTCTGAAGTTAATGCTCTCACCTGCTGTTCCAGGTTATTCCTGCTCTCTTGTAAATCTTCTATTGTTATTTGAGCACTATCAAATTGGTCCTTCCAATTAGCTGCTTCCAACTGAAAGTCACGAGCTTCCCTCTCTGAATCAAGAACAGCCTTTTCAGAGTCACGTGCCACCTTCTCTAATAAAGAAATCCTGCTCATCAGTTCTGTACCAATAAGGTTGGCCTGAAAATGATAAGGAAAGAAAAATTAGAATTTTAGAAGAATTTTGGTAAAATTAAGGAAAGAAGGGGCATACCTTCAAAGTAGAATGAACTATGTCGTTCATCAAAGTCAGGCAGCTGTGGCTATTCATTTTTTCTTTCTCAATCGGGCCTATTAAGGGTTCAAGCCAAACATCCGCCTGACCGGATTTCCTCAAAAGGCTGTTGTTAGCAGGCACTTCAATAGTCACGCTCCTCATAGCAATCCTTTTGCTTGTAGAACCCGCTTCTACATTGTGAACAGTAGAAGGAGGAGCGGTAGAAGATGTGAAAACAGCAACGGGAGGTGAAGAAGAAGTCGGAGCAGATACGGAAGGAACTAAAGGCGCGGCAGAAGAAGGAAGGGAAGGAACTAAAGGTATGGGAGTTGAAGAATAAGATAGGGGAGGTTCATCCAAAACGGGTCCTAACTCACCACTCTCAAAACCACTAACGAAAAGCTGGTTAATCGATTCATGAGTATCAGGAAGGGTAGCAACATCAACGTCAGAGACGAGATTAACAGGTCCGGTTGGAGAAAGATGATGTGAAACTTCAGCTTCATCAGAGACGATACGTCTCCGAACTCTTGGCCTTTTCACCAAGGAACCACCCTCCTCTTCTTCGTCGGAGCTATCATCATCTGCGGTTTTTCTTTTCAAAAGAATATCCTGAGCACTTTCTAAAGAAAGTTGGGTTCCTAAACGAGAGGCTGCAACTGCTTCAGCAGTAACACCTCGAATGGCGAAACCTGACAAAGAGAAAATTGAAAGTTAAGGCAATAAAAAGAAATATCTTACATACGAGAAAGACAAAAACTCATACCGTGAGTCTTTACTTTCCAACCATGACGATTGGAAATAAATTTCCAAGACCTAGCTTCCATAGGAGCAATCTTCAACAATTTATCTACCCAACCACGAAAGTTGGGAGTGTTCTCCACAACTCCCATGGTTGCTAAAGGAAAAAAAAAAAAGAGAAACAAAGTTAAAGAAATTTGTAAACTCAAAAGAAAGAGGTACGGGAAAGATGAAAGACTTACGTGCAAAATTCCACTTCTCAGGGAAGGGAACGTTTTGTTCACCCACTAAACCAACTGTGGGAGCAGCAACAAAACGAGCATACCAGCCACGATCCTTATCATCTTCTGGGCTTACCAAAACTCTCTTACTCCTAGCCACTAAGGTAAAAACTCCATTACGAAAAAGTCTAAAGGAGTATAGATGAATTAGGTGAGAGAAGGAGAAATCAACGTTTGCTAAATTGGCCAGATGCCTTAAACAAGCAACAGCCCTCCATACAAGCGGGCCAACCTGTGCTAGACAAACTTTGAAGAAACGACAGAAATCGAGAATTACTGGGTCAATAGCTGGTTTAAACCCAAGAGTAAAAGGGTATGTGTAAACGAAAGAGAATCCAGTCATATATGAAGTAATCCTCTGATTTGGATTGGGGATTACAATGGGAAAATCATTACTCCAGTAACAATCTTTGCGAACTATGGGAGCTAAAATCTCTGTAATCATAGTGGGATAAACATCAACTCGATCTAAATCAGAAATTTGGGTCTGAAGTGATTGTCTATCATGCTGAAAAGATAAATCGTTAGGAACTATTTCTTCTACCAAGGGTTCCTGTATTGGTTCAGAGGCCTCCTTGCTCTTAGAAGATGATTTTTGAGAAAAAGAACCTCTAGTTCTAGAGGAAGAACCAGGGCTAGGAGAAGGCATGGCAGAACCACCACCACGAGAGGATCCTAAACTACGAAGTCTCCCACCTCTTCTATGTCTGAC
>NW_017679873.1:8346-9302 GCF_001879085.1 Nicotiana attenuata | reverse complement strand
AATAACGTCATACATGCAAAAATTATGATAATAGTCAGAGTGCTTATAAGTATATTCTTATCCCTCAATTCAACTTTCGTCTTCCGAAACTAAGGAATATCCTTTTAAGTTTGTGTGAAAATAATTTTTAGTGTGTTTATGTTTTGCAAATATAACAAATAAAGCACAAGGACAAATACCCTAAAAATTGGACTATATTTACCGCAATATATTTTTTTGCACGAACAACTGTATGTTGCACTTTCAAGAGGGATATTGAGATCGACAACAATAATTTTGGTTAAGGTAGAGCAATCAAAGCATTAGGAGGAAACATACACAAAAAAATATTATCAACAAAGAATTGTTCGTTAATATATGTCACAACCCAATTAAGGATCGAGACCGGCGCTTAGGAGCAAGTGCTCCCAAGTAAGCCTCATCGGTAATTTTATAGAAAATCGGGCAGAGTATCCCCTGTTTTTGGACCATCCCAAAAATTTCCTGTTCCAAATCAGCAACCAAACAACCTAATAGCAATTCAACAGGCAATTGACAACTTACCAATTAGCCAAAAATAAGTCTCCACCATTACTAATCAACATACTAACAACCATGTAACGACCCAAAGGGTCATCACCGGACTTCTTCCTATTTCCATACTTCCGAGGCCTTGAAAACCTCGCTTTTAGTTGCCTCGATTTACGTGCACGTCCGGGCGCGAAGCCGGAAAGCTTTTATGTTGAAATATGTGAACTTTGTGAAAAATTTGAAGAATTTTGATATTAATATTGCTAAAGTTGACTGTGGTCAATATTTTTGGTAAACGGACCCGGACCCGTGATTTGGCGGTCCCGTAGGGTCCGTAGAAAAATATGAGACTCGGGCATATGCCCGGAGTCGAATTTCGAGGTCGAGAGCCCGAGAAATGAATTTTTCTGTGAAATTATTTTTCTGAAATTCTTAAGGAAATGGAA
>NW_017679873.1:2888-5933 GCF_001879085.1 Nicotiana attenuata | reverse complement strand
ACCTTTAGGAATCCTATTTACTATTAATTACTTTTCGTGTTGTCTAATTCATATAAAATTAAACAAGTAACTATCTTTAGTTATGTAATCCTATTAATTTTAGGATTATACTTCTTAAAAATTCCTATTACTTATATAATTCAAAAATGTATTATAATGTTCTATTACTAATTAAATTTGAAAATGTATTATATTGTCCAAATCCATTTAGAAAAGGAGAGCCTATATTATTATAAAAGCATAAATACATATTAATATACCAAAGTAGCCCTAAAATATTAAGCGAAAGAACTCATAGGAAAAGGACATAACTGTAATAACCTATTTTTCGAACCACAAAACCTTCTTTGCTAATTTTTAATATTTAAAATTTTAAAATTAATAAAAAAATTCTATTCAATTCTTATTAAAAATATGTAAGAAGGTTTAATAAAATAAATTTCGTAAGAATCCTCCGTATTGGCAATACATTACCACTCCGTAATGCCCAATACCAAAAAAAAAGTAATATTAGATGGACTGCATAAAGAGTTGAAATTGAGAAAAAAATACCCCCACGATAGTATATTTTCATATTTTATTTGAACTATTTTTCTACTCAAATAACATTTTTTTATCAATTTTTCGTGTAATATTGAAAAATACTCAATTATTAAACAACAACTGAGAAAATATTTAAGAATATAAATGTGTGAGAAAGAGAAAAAAATGGTTAGTAAGAATCAATATCATTAATGATTTTACAAACATAAAGATCTAAAAGTGAAATGTCATATCAATATTTTACTCTTTGAAAATAAAATTTATAGTGTATACAATTATAATTAAGATCAAATATTCAAAACAAGAGATGAACTAATATTAACATCTGAATCAATATAGAATAAATTATTTTTATATTAAAATTAAATAATTAAATCTTTTAATTAATTATTTAGCAAAACAATCCAATTCAATTATTTTTTAAATTCATTATATGAGTAAAATTTTTATTCAAGTTAAAAAAATCTTAGGATACATAAATTTATTCCATAAAAAGAGCGTTAAAACACAAAGCAAAAAGGTTAGTCTATTATTAAGAATCAAAATGCTATACAAGTGTTTGAGGAAGCACAACCAAAGTTAAATCCTAATCAAGAACAAGCTTTCAAGACTATATTATAAAGAGTCGACTCTGCTATAACGAGATTATTCTTTATTGATGCCTCCGGCGGAATCAAAATAATATTTCTGTGTCATATATTACTTGCAATTATCATACAAGAGGCATGACATTGTTAGCAATAATAGCAAGTGGTGTACCAAATATAATTTTATTGTGAGGCCACCCACTTTAGATTTGATATACCTATTCAAACAACTTAAATAACCATCACAAATATATCAAAGTAGAGTAATGGTGCGAAATTTATAAGAAAAGCAAAATTGATAATATGGGATGAAGCACTTATGGAAAAGTGTCAAACGATCGAACTAATTACTCGGAGTTCTTATTAATGAACCATTTGGTGGAAAAAATTAATGGTGTGAGAGGTGACTTCTATCAAGTACTACCAGTAGTTCCAAAATCAACAAAAGTAGAGATTGTAAAAGCTAGCTTGCCAAAATTATACTTCTGGCTTCAAATGAAAAAGATTCAACTGACAAGAAATATAAAGTAAGAACAGATCCAGTATTCAGTGTCTTCTTGCTTCGTGTCGGAAACGAATAAGAGTACCCAATAAAAGATGATTTGATTTTTCATGAACACTTGGTTATCAATCTAAATGGTAACAGTAGTGCATTTAATAAGAGAAATATTTCTATCATTAGATTAAAACGCAATTTGTGCAAATCGCATGATAGAATTAAAAAGATATCTTAGCTAGCAGAAATGAATATGTGATGGACTAAATAAAATGTTGATTGCAAACTTTTATAATAAAAGGAAATGTTTTTTCAAATTTTGACTCAGCAGAAATGATACCAATAATTACTACCAAGAAGAATACTTAAATACTTTAATACCAAATGACCTTCTACCATACATGTTTGTTGTCAAGTTTAATATTTCTTACGTATGTTAGTGTCACCGTATATATAATAGACTAAATTAAAGTTGATCTTCCATTGTAGATAAGTTATTGAAAAAAAAAATTGTCCGTCATGCTACTAGAAAATTTAGATACGCCGAATAGCTTATGTAATAGCACACTGATGGTATATAGAAGTTTTGACAATAACGTCATACATGCAAAAATTATGATAATAGTCAGAGTGCTTATAAGTATATTCTTATCCCTCAATTCAACTTTCGTCTTCCGAAACTAAGGAATATCCTTTTAAGTTTGTGTGAAAATAATTTTTAGTGTGTTTATGTTTTGCAAATATAACAAATAAAGCACAAGGACAAATATCCTAAAAATTGGACTATATTTACCTCAATATATTTTTTTGCACGAACAACTGTATGTTGCACTTTCAAGAGGGATATTGAGATCGACAACAAGTAATTTTGGGTTAAGGTAGAGCAACCAAAGCATTAGGAGGAAACATACAACAAAAAAATATTATCAACAAAGAATTGTTCGTTAATATATGTCACAACCCAATTAAGGATCGAGACCGGCGCTTAGGAGCAAGTGCTCCCAAGTAAGCCTCATCGGTAATTTTATAGAAAATCGGGCAGAGTATCCCCTGTTTTTGGACCATCCCAAAAATTTCCTGTTCCAAATCAGCAACCAAACAACCTAATAGCAATTCAACAGGCAATTGACAACTTACCAATTAGCCAAAAATAAGTCTCCACCATTACTAATCAACATACTAACAACCATGTAACGACCCAAAGGGTCATCACCGGACTTCTTCCTATTTCCATACTTCCGAGGCCTTGAAAACCTCGCTTTTAGTTGCCTCGATTTACGTGCACGTCCGGGCGCGAAGCCGGAAAGCTTTTATGTTGAAATATGTGAACTTTGTGAAAAATTTGAAGAATTTTGATATTAATATTGCTAAAGTTGACTGTGGTCAATATTTTTGGTAAACGGACCCGGACCCGTGATT
>NW_017679873.1:0-1707 GCF_001879085.1 Nicotiana attenuata | reverse complement strand
ATCCATTGGAATAGATGATTTTTATGTTTGAATTTTGTTTTTATTTTGATTTTTGATTTTAATTATTTTTAATCTACCATGTGACATGGCATCTACACATGGTTATTTTTTGACGTGGCAGCCAACGTGGAGGAGATTGTATTACACGCACTGACAACCTCCTGTCATAAGCGTTTATTATACATGGTTTGAAGGAGTGTAAGTGTTCAATTGGCAAATTGTTAAGTTTGGGGACCGGCATGACAAAGTGACACAAGTATAGGTGCCAGCTATTCTGCCAAATATATTTTGTTATCATATTGAAATGAGAAAAATTATATTTTCGTGTAGTTTTTGAATATTTAAATTTTAAGTTTAAAATATTAAGTTGAACTAATTTAATTTAATCTCAAAGTTTAGTTAAATTGACTCTGGCTAAGCGAAATATATCATCTAAATTGAAAGAGAATGAGTAATACTTTTTAATTTTTAATTTTCAAAAGCATATTGTATGGAAAGGACAAGAAAGAAGTACCAACTATAAATGGCGCTGACGTATTTTGGCAAAACTTTAATTTGGTCATTGACGTCAAGTAAGATTTTGACTCGTGGGATTTAACTGGGTTGTTGTTGTTGTTGTTATACGTCAAATAAGGTTGGTGATATCAACCACGCCGGAAAGAAAGTCATATAATCTATCTATCTATATTATTATAAAAGCATGAATATAATGTCGGTTTACTAAACTACCCTTAAAATATTAAATATAATAACTCCTAAAGAAAGGCCATAATCGGAATTCCAACGTCAGTCTAATCCTATTAACCATAGGACACAACACGTTAAACTTAAAAATATAAACTAAACCTATCCTAGGAACACATTAAACTTAAAAACTCATATATACATGAATAGATCCACGCGTCCCTAAACCTATCCTAGGAACACGTGAAACTTAAAAATTTCTATATTTGACAACACCCAATTATATTGTCCGAATCTTAAACTAATACCAATACTTTTTGGAATCCATTCCTATTAAAAATTTGATAAATTGATATTATTTTTATTATAAAAGCATGAATATAATATCGTTTTACAAAAATAACCTTATAATATTAAGCATAATAATTCATAATAAAAGGACATAACTGGAATTTTAGATATTAGCCTTATAATCCTATTAGTTTTAGGACATAATACTACACATTAGGAATCCTACATGATTACCTTTAGGAATCCTATTACTATAATTACTTTCGTACTGTCTAATTCATATAAAATTAAACAAGTAACTATCTTTAGTCATGTAATCCTATTAATTTTAGGATATACTTCTTAAAAATTCCTATTACTTATATAATTCAAAAATGTATTATAATGTTCTATTACTAATTAAATTTGAGAATGTATTATATTGTCCAAATCCATTTAGAAAAGGAGAGCCTATATTATTATAAAAGCATAAATACATATTAATATACCAAAATAGCCCTAAATATTAAGCGAAAGAACTCATAGGAAAATGACATAACTGTAATAACCTATTTTTCGAACCACAATACCTTCTTTGCTAATTTTTAATATTTAAAATTAATAAAAAAAATTCTATTCAATTCTTATTAAAAATATATAAGAAGGTTTAATAAAATCAATTTCGTAAGAATCCTCCGTATTGGCAATACATTACCACTCCGTAATGCCCAATACCAAAAAAAGTAATATTAG